>NC_056728.1:321218797-321228797 GCF_019279795.1 Protopterus annectens
GTCCCATGGGTGCTGTATTCTTATAGATTCATAGATTCATAGATTAGCTGTGGATAATGTGGTTTCTTCCTGTGTGGCCATGATTACTGGGCATTGGAACTCTTTTCATGTTGATATGGACCCTTTTGGGGGTGAGAGGGGGTGAATGTGACACTAAATCAATCTGCCAGGATATTGGCAAAATCCTTGGGAGCAGTCTATGTAATGCCATTCTGTTGTAGCTCAGAGCACTTCTGAGCATTGACAGTTAGATTCTGGACATAACTATAGAATGCTGTGTGGTTGTCTGTGGAATCTATGGCAATTTTTGGTTACATAACCAGCTTTGGAGGATTCCATGAGGTATCTCAACTTCTTACTTGGGCTGGTAAAGGAGTTGTTTGCATCCTTGGATTATCTTTTCTCCTTCAACAGTGTCTACCTTCTGTTGTATACCCTGTTAATGGCAGGGGATCACCAGACTGGCTTGCTTATTTGGGAGGAGAGTGTCATGGTTCTATGTTGGATGTCAGGAATCATGCACAAGTAGATGTGCTCATACAGTGCTTTAGTGCAGGATTCATCAGTTGAGCTGTCAGCTCCTGTCTCCATGGGTGTCACAAACATTTTCACTTCTGCCCTGAGTAACATGAAGTTGTCTTTGGAGAGGTCTTTTACGGACAACTGTTTATACATTCCTTTCACATGTTCAGTTTGATTAGCCAATGGTGGAATTAATTTGGTGAAACCTCAGTGTCATGTACTGCTATGATGGCTTAGTAGTTAGCTACTGTGACTGTAGTGTACAGGTTCCTAGGTTCATGACCTGCAAAGGCAGGTTATTTTTGTTCTGGCCAGAACAGTGGTTAATGCATACAGACTAATTAGGGCAATTTAGGTTAGTCACACTCAATACAATTTAAATGCCCTATTTTGGCAAGCCTGCTGATGTCAATCACTGTGAAGTACACCTTTGGGAAAAGAGTACTCCAGTAATCTCTGTGGTGCATGCTATAACAGCGTAATGCTGTAGTGTTATTTAGAACTCTGGTAGGGGTTCTATTCTCACACATGGATTTTTTTCATCTGGTCTTATGCCTGTGTAGAGAGCAATGCATGTTTGGCTAGTCACACTCACTACAATTCATTTGCCCTACTTTGTCAATCCTGCTGTCACTCACTGTGAAATAAACCTTTGGGGAAAGAGTACTCCAGTAATCTCTGTGGTGTGTTCTATTATTATGTAGTGCTGTAGTGTAATAACTAGTTAGGCAGGAGTTCTAATCCCAGATGCGACAGGTGTGTGTGTGTGTGTGTGTGTGTGTGTGTGTGTGTGTGTGTGTGTGTGTGTGTGTGTGTGTGTGTGTGTGTGTCTTAATGTGTCAATGTTTGTCATTCATGTCCTGTTGTGAGTGTGTAACAACTGGACTTAATGTTGAGTGGGTTTTGCAAATGTCTTATATGGTGCCCCTAGTATATATCACAATATCCACCATGCAGGGATAACAGATGTGATATCAGTACATAGTCAGGGTTTCAAACCCTGGACTGGTAGGTGTGTGACACAAACATGTTTACCTTTTAGTCTCCCAACCCACCCTGACTTATCTTTGCCTCTGTCTGCCTCTCTCATTCCCTCTCTGGTGGATGTGGAGACTTGCAACTGCTTTGCTTAGGCAGCGGCATGTGTATTGTCAGTGATGCTCATGATCAACTGATGGCCTCTGCATGAATTACAGACCTCCTCTAGCTGATTGCATGTGGAACAGCTGTGGTAACATTCCCATAGCCAATTGCATGGAAACACACTCCAACATCTAGGAACATCATGTTGGTGTTGGGCCTTTTCATTCACTGTGAGCAGGAACTAGATCTGTTGTTTGGCAAACAGCATCACAGATGGATTGGGGGCTTACCTCTGACAACATACATTGTGGAAACAGGCCAACACACAGGAGGGGGGTGTGCCTCTCTTGACTACAGACAGTAAGTGCTGCTATACTGCAGTTGGGATAATGCTGGTTTAACAGGGTGTGTGTGTGGATATGGCTGTCCTACATGTTGTAATACTTGTCATGTCAGTGCTATGTTTATGAGGAATCCCCATCTGTAGGGTCATCTGCAGACTGGGCAGTGTGTGGTGCCTTTTGTTTCTTGGGTTACCCACAGAGCACCTATCTCTCAACTGCAGAAGGTAGTGTGGGGATTGCAGTTAGTAGATGGTGATAGCCGGGAGAGTTACTGACGTCATATCCCTCATAGAACATATGTTGCAACAAACGCTGTTACAACAGTAAATGTATGAGGTTATCACAGCAACATGTCAATATTGGCCCTGTGTTTGTGCCTCCAGCCACAACTCTGACAACCTTTGTACATATGTCATGCAGTAGGGGGTGCATATATTCTGTACATCATAATCATTGACAGCATATCTGATGACAAGCCAGTGAGATATCAGACTGCTACACATGTTATGTATAGTAGGGGTTATATTTGAGGACATAGCCTGGACATTCTGTGGTTGTGTGTACAGTACTGAGGTATGTGTAAGTCTGGTAACTGTCAACAGTGTGTGTATAGTGAATATGTACCTTGGCCTGTGTAAAGACTGTGGAAGATGTCATTGTTCTTGGTCCTGTTCTATCTGATGTTACATGCTGCTCCACTGTATGTCACCCTATCAGCTTACATGTTTGTAGGTGTGAACACACATATGTCCCATACCACCGACAGGCATCAGACCACACTGTATAGTGGCCCAGTATACATAGGGTTGTTGTGTGAGTGGCTCATATGAGGATGGTATAGATCAGATAGTCCATATACTGTAATAGTATGCTAGCTTACCATATGTGGCTGTAGCTGTGTTCACATTGGTTGTGGTTATGCACTTTCACACAGGTGTCTGTTACTCTGTGATGTGACATGCCTGTAGAGCCTGCTATCTATGCAGGTACATGTGTATTCCCACATAGGAGATTGTAGGCCAGGGTTGAGTCAGTCTGCCTGTAGCCTGCACTGTGCATTGTTACATGCCTAGCAGCTTACTGTACCTATCCAGTGAGATACCATGTGCAGATACTTGCCAGATGTACTGCTGTTGGGCCACCACAACAGTCGTATGTCAGACAAAGCAGTGGGATGCTGTTCAGATGTATGTCACTAACTAGTGGGTGGTATGTGGCCATGGCACCTCTGTACTAGCAGTTATTATGTGTCAGGACAGACAGGGGTGCATGAATGCATAACCTATGGGGCAAATGTATACCAGTATTTGTGTGTTATACCCATCTACATGGCTGTTAACATCCACATTGACAGGCCTGGTACACATGTCTTGCATGAAGGTGTTCTGTGTATACCCCTGGACTGACCAGAGTGTGTCAGACTGTCCACATACATTGACCATATCGCAGCTGTAGTCTACATGGGCGTTACTGTGCTAGCAGTGGTACTGTACTATGATGACCTTAGGAAGTCTGTCAGTAGCCAATGGCGCACATGTTAACAGCAGATGCGGCCTCCCACACACACCATTTCTGTGAAGACAATCTCTATTACAGTAGCAATAGTCTACAAAAATACCTGCAATACTTATGTGACATCCCCTTGCACTGAGAGGTTGGGACTATTGGGACCAAGGTAGGGCTCCACTCCATGTGCAGGACATATGGTGAACATATATATATATACATATATATATAATTATACATATATCCATATAGATTTATACACATATACATAGCTTGCTTACTGTATGACAACAGTTTTACACATATGTGCCTGTGTTCCGGCCTCTGTCCTCCACCTACATAACAGGCTTTGCACATCTGACATGCTGTCAGAGGTTGTTATGTAGTGGGCTGTGTGTATGTCATGCCGTCATTCCTGCCATCACTCCACTGCTGTTGTGTCCCCCACACATACTGGGGGGTTGGGGCCATATATGTGTGGGCTTCCCTACACAATACATGTGTGCCATAATGCACTCCAGTGGTCAGTGTATGTAACAGTGGTATATGGCCCAGTATTAGTGAGTCTGGGGGGGGTGCACCATGACTAACCTAGGCTGTTACAACATGTGTGAGTATCTGGGGTAAGCTGCCTTAAGGTATCTGGATGTACATTACCATACAATCCACCTTGGGTAAATGCAGGCCTACTGCATCCTGCCATATGTAATGTTCTGTTTGTCAGTGTGATTGTGATGATGTCAGTTATGGCTTGTTATGTAACAGATACATCCCATTGTGTCAACTGTAGTCTGTACCCCTTAGGGATTGTGCACAGAGTGTAGATAGAGGCTGTTGAACTATACATCTGCATTATGTACTGTTGATTGTCTGGTATGCTGTGGCCCAGTCTGTCATTACTATTGTACTACTTGAAGGCCTCGGCCTGGACAGCAACATATGTCAACCGTTCCAGATTACTGTCTTAGTATAACTGTTTCACAGTTGCATTACACTGTTCATATGGATGCCAGTGTCTAAACAGCTATATGACATGGCATATACAACTGTCATAGTACACAAATAAAGCTTTCACATTCATTTATGCACACCTGTGTGTGGTGTTATACCCTTTGACATCTCTGTGGGTATATGTTGCAGGCTATGAATGTCATTTGTATGGGTGGCTCATACAGTCTCCAGTTGGTAAGGTGGTGACTGTAGGAATACTGGCTGCTCCATATTGTGTGCACATACTACATATGTATCTTACTGTACATATCTCTGTGTGTGTATGTGTAGTTACATATATATCTATATATATGTGTGTGTATATATATATATATATATATATATATATATATATATATATACCTGTAACTGCATATATGTGTTTGTGTATATGTATCCTAGGGATGGCCATGTTGTACCTGGTCCTGGTTATGGGATCTGCAGCACTTGATAGTGTATTACGGGGGGACGTGCTTGGCTGGGAGGTATACCTATTCTTACCAGACATATATTGTGTGGGGCCTCTCAACTCCATTAACGTTGCATGAAGACATATATGTTTTTGTTATTTCCCCATTGTTATCTACAGATGTATGTCCGTATATACCTATATATATATATATATATATATATATATATATATATGCTGACATATATATAACCTGCCATATATATTTAGACATGTAGATGTACACATATATATCTATAGATGTAGGCATTTGCATGTTTATATGTTCATATATATTTCTATATGTATATATTTATATATATATATATATATATATATATATATATATATATATATATATACATATACATATACATATATCAATATGTTGTACCTGTTTAGACATTAATATATTTACTCACACACATACATCTATATGTTGGAATGCATTCCCTGTACTGTTGAATGACTGGGCTGGATGATACATTTGTGAAAACATCAGGGTTATGTATATCTGCCATGGTTTAGTGATAAATCACTTTGTGTATGAAGTGCAGGGTCCTGGGTTCGAGCCTTGCAGAGGCAGTTTATTTTGTTGCTGGGCAGAACATGGGCCATTGGATACAGAGCGATTAAGGCACTTTAAAGCAGTTGTAAGCGGGTTTGCGCAGAGGTAAGCACTGCTAACCTCCGGTTACAGTTCCTTATATTCTGTTATCTTTTAAATTGCTTAACCTGTGTAGCCATAGCTTACACCACTCAAACAATCTGACACCCGCTTACTGCTGCTTACAAGTGGCTACTCCTGCTTACCCCCATCCCATGCTAATTTATTTAAAAGAAAAGAAAAAAGGGTTGATAAGAAAGTGGTGAAAAAGGGGCACAAAGAGGGTAAGACAGTAGGGAAAATAGCTAGGCATGTGCAGGAAGGGTGTAGGAAAGGTCCATAGCTGCCCATTTCTTCTACAGCAACAGATGTGCATATACACTGAATTTGGAGGTTGATTTGGACCCACAAACCCCTGGGAGAGGGCTGAGGACAACATATATACATTGTGATGCCAATTAGACCAGATTACATGTGACCAGTGGACATGTGTGCAAAAAGGACAGCTATGTATGGGGCAAGATTTTGTTGTGGGAACAGATTGCCCTTTTTTTCAGGTGAGAGTGGGATGTTGGGGAGGGGTAGTAGGTATATATGGGGAGGTAGGTTGGGTAGGTTAACAGACAAGACAAACAAGATGCATACAGGGGCAGTATATGACACATGTGGGGGGTAAACACCTTGGATGGAGAGTGGTGTTTGGAAGTCGCAAACCCATGAGCCCCCAACTGGAAACAGTGGGACTGAGGTCCCCACCCATGGGCAGTCACCACTGTACCTTCACGGCTCCAAAGGTGGCTGTGCTGGGGGCTGTGTAGGAGGGGCAGGCTCACCCTCTAATTGTGCCACTTGGCCCTCAAGCTGGCATAGCCGGTCTTGATACTCCAGATCGAGCTCCCTATGCACCATGGCCTGGACCTGTTGACAGGTGACAGGTTCCCTTCCACGCCCGCTCTGAGGGGGGGGTGAGCCCCATCCCCTGCAGCAGTTCCACCTGAAGGTAGTGCAGGGCCCATGGAGGAGGAAGTCCCAGGCTGGGCCTCAGATGTGCTTGTGCTCGGTGCCATGGCCAGCTGAGGTGGGACAGGTGAGTCCGCTGGGACCGGCCTTCCCATACGAGCTATGTTGTAGCGGGTTTATGACAGATATGGGTTAGTAACAGTCAACAGCATTCAAGATTATTTATAACAGCATGCATAGGTATTCCCATTAACCCAAAACACCAGATGTAACACAGTTGCAGAGCAAGCAGAACACATGCATATATGGAACAACAGTGGCCATTACAAGAGAATGCATGTTTCAGTGATGACAACAGGCCACCAATATGGGTGTATTTTAACATGGCACATGCATAGAAACAAATGTGAATATTTATGAACCATTAGGACATACGTCCCAACAAAAGTTTGGAGTGTACACATACCAGTTGAGGAGTGTCATTGGGTTATTTTGCACATATGGTAGGGTTGAGAGAGAGAGTTCAATTAACAACTAATATAACCTTGCAGTTTTCATAACATTCTTAGTCACTGCAGTGATCTTTCCCTTACATGTATTATTACACTACCCAATGGCCGTATATTGTACATTGGTATGTTTATAGATTATTATGCATGTGACCTGTGTCTTACATACAGGCATGACAAGATGCAGGTATTAATGCAACATATGTTGGGAATTGCTGTCATACACTTTGGGTGAGGTGCTAGAATGACAGGTTTGATTTCATATACATTCTATGACTATGTACATGTTTGACTATCAGTTATATGTCATTAACGGCTGCCTACATTTCTTGAATCATCACACTGAATGTCAGGGGGACAGGGTAACAGGCTGCCATTTATCTGGACATGCTGGACAGATTGGAACAGTTGTGGAGTATGAATATGCATATAACTTTCGATGTGAACATTTGAGCAAATTCTGTACAGTTGTGGGGTGTACTTATGCATACAGCTTTCTATCTGAACATTGTAACAAAATCTGTGCAGTTGTGGGATATGATTTTGCATACAACATAGTAGCACTCCCAGGATTCAAAGCCCTGTTGTGTGTGACAAAAAAGTATAGCTAACATCACAGTACACTGTGCTATCAGGGAAATGATGTAAAGCTTTCTACTGTTTTGTATCTAAGTCTCCCTCACTTGTACAATATGACTGACCTCTTGGCACTTCCAGCATTGTTATGCAGGACTTCATACACATTTTATGATGGTGACACTGCTTAAAATGCAACAGTACTATTTATAGTATGCAACAGTTCGCCAACATATGACAGAAGAGTAAACAGAAGCACTCAAGGGGTTATACCTTTATTCACACACTATTACATATTTATTTCTACTGGTACACCACTTTCTAAGGCTCTTATATTTATTTGTTATGACAGTACATGCAGACTAATTACTAACCTGCCTCGCGATGCAGCCTTTGCAATCTAGCATCATGGGCTTGCTGGTTCGAGCCTGCTCATCTGCAGCTGTCGAGAAATACAGTGATATTTAGCCATACCTATCCTTAGTATACACAAGCTAGGCAATTCTTAATTACTTAGTAGAATGAGTACTTACTCAGTACTGGGGCATTAGCCATCTGCCAAGACTCCTGGATCCACTGTTCAAGTACAACCCCCCTTCACCGCTTCAGGTCAGCATGGTGGTGCCTGACCTGCTCGCCAGTCCAGGGGATACCTGTGGCACTGGTGAGGTCATGGGTGAGACTGTCCCAGGCCTCCGTTTTATACTGCGAGCCCTGGTACTGGCCCTGCAGTAGTCTCTCCTTATGTTGTTTTACCAGGGGCCATACCATGATTTTTGACTCCTGGATGCCCCAGCGCTGCACTCTAAAATGAGTGCTTTCACCCACATCAGCCATTCTGCCTGCAGTAGGACGCTACAACCAGTTATGGAACATATTCCCACCTGTGGGGTTTAAATACGGCCAGTTACCCGCACTTTTCCATGATTGGCCGGGTTTGAAAAGGCTAAGCTATGGGCACACCTGCTTACCTAAGGTTGGCAGTGCTTAAAGGGGTATACCACTAGGCAGATTGGATTGGCTCCCCTACACATTGCTTACTCTTACTAAGTTGAGCTGTGCTACATTTAGCATTGCTTAATAGTTAATTAACACTATATTTGCCTTTTGGCAGTGATTTATTATTCATTACAGGTTCTGTATGTGTCTGGTATTCATGATTCTACACTTCTACTACTTCTACACTTTATTACAATAACACCTCACATCTATGCTTACTGCAGTACTCCAGTTCACATATTTATGGTATGTAGCAGGTTATGCCACTTCACACCGCACAAAGTTTCAGTTCACATGTTTGGTTTGATTTTCCTGTGGTGAGGATTAGTTTGCTGATATCTCATTCATAGGTATTGCTATGATGGCTTAGTGGTTAACTACTGTGACTATAGTGTACAGCTTCCTGAGTTCGGGCCTAGAAGAGGTAGTTTATTTTGTTGCAGGACATGGGCCATAGGGTACAGAGTGATTAAGGCACTTTAAAGCAGTTGTATGCGGGTTTGCGCAATGTTAAGCACTGCTAACCTCTGGTTACAGTTTCTTACACTCAGTTAGCTTCTACTTTGCTTAATCTCTGTAGGCAATGCTTACCCCCATGCAGACCCACTTAAACACGTGTACTAGTGCTTATATATGATTACTACTCCTTATTTCTGCTTAAACCTGCTTACTAGTGCCTTATTCATTATGACACTGACACTTCACATGTGCATTTAATGCAGTACTCCAGTTCACATTTAAATGTTATTTAGTAGGTTATACAGCAAAAGGATGTAAAAATATGTTCAGATGCAGATTTCACATGGAAAATGATATGTGCTGCAGTGGGACTCGAACCAGGAATGCCTGTTCATTAGGCGGATGCTCTAACCACTACACTAGTGCTGTGCTGTTTCATTTGTATATATATATTCCTTGTTATCCTCTTCAGCCTTTTTAGCTGCTTTAACCATAGCTAAGCAATGGGCACACCCACGCACCTACGGTTAGCTGTATTCGGAGTTTTAAAAAAAATAAAGGGGATTCTTCTTTTTATTTTTATGTCCTGTTGCTGTTGTACACATGGGGGACTGTTGGTGGGGATATGCGAACACCTATTAGCAGTCTCGCTCATTTATTTACAGTTTCTGCTGTTCTGCTTTGCAGGGGCATGTTCATTCTGAGAGCTCTGCTCTCAGACACGCCCCCTACACTCGACCACACTCCATGTATGATTAGGAGGTCAGGCAGCGCACCTTCATTAATATGCATGGCGTGCTGCCGTCCTCCTCCTACGCTGCCACTTCCGTGCAGGACTAGATTACTCCTGCATGGAAGATTAGTAAATCCGGGGGCTAGTGTCAGTAAAATAACATTTTTCAAATGGTTATTTGACATGAGTCACCATTCCTTCCCCTACCCTCTGTCTGAGGCTACTTGGAAACCCTAATTACAACCTTTTACTCCTTCCTGTTCT
>NC_056728.1:321553797-321581297 GCF_019279795.1 Protopterus annectens
ACCAATCTTTTTCTCATAATGCCAATAGTTAATTCTCATAGTGATGATAAAGGCATACTTGCATGGGTATATTGGAATAGCAGCACAGAATATTTTTACTTTAGCTGTTATGCATTGGATTCTGTGGCTAGGAGCTAGATTTGTCAAAAATATCTAAATATTTTATATGAAAAAGTGAAAAGTAATTTAACTACTGGAGTAGATTTTAATCGTATATATATAACTCTGATACTAGTGCTAATAATTGCAGACACTTCAATAGTTACTGAACATTGAATGAGCTTATTCAGTTTAAAAGATCTACATGATTTTAGAGAAGAAAAATACTTATATATCCATTATTCCTTTATTGTTGCTCAGGTGTGAATAGATAGATTTATATATCTAACAGTTGATGTTCCTAAACTGATTCTTTTCAAATAATTTCATGCCCTCTATCTGAGCAGAATGTATCAAAAATGAAAATTCAAATTGATTCATACTACTAACACCTCATTTGCACAACTCAGCAAGTCTAAATTAAAATCAAAACACTGAAACACACAACGGCCAGCAAAGAATGTCCCAAAATGGTTTATTAGAAAAAACACATAGGATATAAAAATATATCCAGCTCCAAACCAGTTTCGGTTTCCCCTTCTTCAGTGGAGCATAGAAAAAAATGAAAAAGCCAACAAATGCACCTGATACTATTTATAGTATCAGTTAAACAAATCATCCAATGAAAATGCAATATAATGGTCTGAATAAGACCTACACACCAAATTACAGTATTGTGGTCTATTAAGACCCAAAAGAATATATGCATTCAAAAGGGAGAAAATCATGAAAAAAATAATGAAAAAAACATCATAATAGCATACCTAGTTAGAAAGCTAAATGTTATATTATTAAAAATAGAATATAACATTAAATAATATATTTGTATGCATATGCAAAAATATGTATATATCTGTGAAAAGACAAAAGTGTATATTTATGGTCAACAAGGTCCAATGCCTGTATAGATAAACTAAAGGTGGTCGTTAATACCAGGGGGGAATAATGCACCCAAATGTACAATCCAATATTTTTCTTTTTGTGTCAAAATATTTTCCCAACCTTGTTGGTGACTTCTATCACCAACAATCCGATCAATAACAGTAAACTTGAATTTGGCCGTAGGATGTTTAACTGTGTGTTGGTAAAGAGCATTGGTAATTTTCTTGTTTCTGATGTTACTCCTATGTTCCCCAATTCTAATTTTAAGTGGCCGGGAGGTTTTTCCTACATAAAATGCCGAACATTGACAAGTTGCAAGATATATCACCCAACTCATTGAACAGTTCCCAAAAAATTTTAAGTCATAAACCTTGCTAGTATTGGCACTGCTAAAAGATTTGGTTTTATTAATGTCAGTGCATGACATGCAATGTCCACAAGGGAAAGTACCAATCAATTCTTTGCCCGTAATCGTGAGTTGTTTGTACCGGGCCCCTCCACTACCATGATGTTTAAAATGTGAAAAAATGGAACTTAAAGTTTTGCCCCTTCTGTAAGAAAATTGGCAACGTGTCCCAAGATATTGTCTGAGAATATCATTAGCCATCAGGATATTCCAATTTCTGTCCACAACTCCTCTGATAATCTGATTATTTCTGCCATATGTGGTAACCAGTCTCAAGACCTTATCATCTTTTTGGTTTTTCTGATGGTCCTGGTATTCCAAAAGCTGGTCCCTAGTTAGTTTGTCAGACCAATATTTTGCAGATCTAATATCAAAATCAGAATACCCTCTATCAAGGAATCTATTTGCAAGATCCGAACTGGCTAGCTCATAATCATCCTGACTGGAGTTAATTCTTTTGATACGGCAAAATTGAGATTTAGGGATGTTCCGGACAGTGTGGCGGGGATGCATGCTTGAGGCATGTAGCAATGTATTGTATTCAGGATATTTCCTGTATATTTTAGTGCCTAGTGTGTTGTCAGGCTTCCTATATACATTGACATCCAAAAATTCAATAGTAGACCTATTGCTATTAACTGTGAATTCAATGCCCCAAATATTACTATTCAGGTAATCCACAAATTCTTTAAGATATTCTGTATCTGCCCGCCACACCATCCAACAATCATCAAGATATCTACGCCAGATATCCATTTCTACAATGTAGATGTTATGAGATGTATCATATATTAAATATTCCTCCAGGTAGGCCATGAACAGGTCTGCATATATAGGGGCAAAAGATGCCCCCATTGCAGTGCCTTGTAACTGCCAATAGCATTCGCCTTGAAAAAAGAATATGTTTTTATTCAGGACATGCTCACACATACAAAACAAAAGTGTATTGAATCCCGGAGGATATAGGTTAGATTTTTCAAGCCAATATTGTAGTGCTTGGAGACCCGCCCAATGAGGGATGCTGGTGTATAATGATTTTACATCCAATGTACAAAGTAGCCAATTGGGTTCAATTTCAGTCTCTGCTATGATTTGTAAAAATTGTGTGGTATCCTTGATTCTAGCTCTTATATGGACAAGCAGTGGTTTCAAATATTCTGTCAAAAAGGCTGAGAGTGGTTCAGTTAAAGAACCATGACCACACACTATAGGTCGGCCAGGTGGGGAGGTCAAAGATTTATGTATTTTAGGAAGTAAGTAAAGTATCTGTTTATTTGGATCTTTAACTGTCAAATGTTTGACAATGGTGTTGGACAAAATACCATTCTCAACTGCACTACTCAAGAAATTATCTATCTCTTTTTTAAAAGTAGTAGTCGGATCAATGTCCATTTTCATATAACATTTATTGTCAGATAACTGTCGTAACCCTTCCTGTGTATAATAGTCCATATCCAAAACCACTACCGCCCCACCTTTATCTGCCTTGACAATTGCGATGTTATTGTTATTTCTTAATTCCTCAAGCGCCTGTCTTTCTGTCTCCTGGATATTATCTTTAAGAATATTGAAGCCATAAGGTGGAAAATGTAAGTCCCTAAGTACAGCCTGTTGAAAAGCTGTAACATGCATATTGGCAGGAGGTTGAAATGTAGATTTTAAAAACCTAAACTCAGTAGATCTTTGAGCTGTATTATTCACCTTATCGGAAAAGAATATCTTGAGATTCAAACAGCGGCAAAATTCCAAAACATCATTTACTGTTTGGTATTGATCACAAAAGAAACCAGGTACAAACCCTAAGCCTTTATTGAGTATTTCTTCTTGTTCCAGAGTGAGCTGAACCTTAGACAAATTGAGGACATTATGAAAAATAGTTTCATCTATTTTAGAAAAGCTTGAACTATTCCATCCATTGACTCCAAATCTGGACCTATTATGGTGTTTCCTCCCCCCGCGTCGTTTCTTCTTACCCCAAAAGGGGTAGGTATATTACTTCTTTTTTTAAAAGGTGAATGGTCAGAAGTAATGCCCTCACTATCAGTGGGGGAAGACTCATCACCCGAGGTACTGGTATAAGTCTGCTCCTTATTTTTAAGAATTGGTCTAGGTCGTTTCCTTGTTCTGGCACTGCCTTTACCCATAGACATATCCTTAAATCTCACTGACTTCTGAAGTTCAAAAGGGCGTCCCCTAGCATAATCATTGATGTCCCGATTAAACTTTTTAACTTTTCTTTCTTTCGTCAGTTTGTCATACTGAGTCAGTTCCTTAGATATATTGGCTACCAACGTGCCATAATTACTATTAGATTCAAATTGTTTACAAATACTGCTTAGATCTTTGATCTCAGCAATGTTTGAATCTATTACCCTTTCATAATAATCTGACAATATTTGTACAAACTTCATGGATCCTTCTTGAACTGCCTCAAACCACTCATTGGTCAACCTCTCTTCAGATCTGCTGACCATGGGCTTTAACTTAATTCTAAGTCCGCGTGGTACTAGTTTTTTATGTAAATAGGCCTTAAAAAGACGTAAATGCCAAATATTTGCTCTTAGCCCTTTAAGGGCTTTTTCTAAATTAAAGAAGGCAGATTGACATCCATTGCTTGAAGGGGCAGTCTGTTGGTCCATGATATTGTTGCTTGAGATAGATTCCAGTCCAAAGACTTGGATATCCTCCCTATCAGCACACATACCCTGCAAAATACTGTCCAAATTCATAATGAACTGACCCAGTAGGACCAAAATGGAAAAAGATGCGGTGCCAGAACAGGAAACGAACCCAAAAGAACACCTACCCAAAAATGATAGGAATAATATAAATCCAATTAGTATTGAAATATAAAAATTAAATACCAGTATCTCAGGGGAAGCAACAGATAGGCAATGTCCAACTATATCCAAAAAACAGTATTGCACCAAAAATAGGCTAAATCCAAAATTGCCAATCCTCCCCTTGGGACATAAATATATGACCATAAATGGCCAAAGCAAGGGATGAGTAATAGTAATTCTAAATAATAAATAGTAATAATGTTGAATCCACTTGTTTAGAACATCATCAGATCTTAAGTCCTATCTAGTAGTTCTATCAACCAAAAACCATTATATAAATGCCAGTATAATGACCATAGTCTCCATCAACTAACAATTTGGTATGTGCATAAATCGTGAAACATGAATCTAAAATACAAAAGACATATTGGATGAATTGCTACATAAAAAATAACATCTTTAGGTCACAATAGGTATAATCAAACATCTAATTGTATATTAATACAAATATTAGATATGATGGGTTATTAGATAGATATATTCTAATAGTTCAATTAGTTCAATGAGCCCAAAACAGCTGTATAAATACCATTATTGTGTTTTAGTCTTGCATCAAAATTGTATATCCACTAGCCCAATAACAAGTATATGGTCAATAATGTTGTAATAATTTCACCACATACTGTATCTATATAATATGAATAGTATGCCTAATATCAGAATATGACAAAAGACATATAAATCCTACTAGAATAGTAAAATATGCCTATTTGGCACTAACATGAATCAAATGAACCCCTTCAACATCATAAATCATAAATATAATGAATTATCTTAAGTAATAAGACATAACCAAAGGACACTAATCAACAAGCTATAAACCAATTGGATCGTTCACAAAAAACCAAAATGGGCCTACAATGGTGTTACCACATAAATCCGAAATTAATCGGTAATATGAACCCACCGTAACTTAGTTCAAAAATATTTAAATACATCCAATTAGTAAATAAGCCCATATGGTAAATAGAAACAATTAGGGGGTTGATACCTAAAGATAGATGAAGGAACATGTGCAGTGTTATCATAATCCCCCGTAACATCAAGCATAAACAAATCCCAAACAGACTTGCATATATTTTAAGACCCAAAAGTGCCTTGATTACATCTAGATAAATAGTCGCCACAAAATGGATGCCCAATCCTAATATTGTACAACATAGGCAGGCCGAAAAGGCAACAAATACATAAGTAGTAGCATGGAATGTGACTGAGACCAAAAGGCTCACTCACCAAATCACCTTGCACTCCCGTAGATATATAAGATGTAGTCAAAAACACTAACACCTAATAATCAAAACATTTCTGATAGTTACCAAAGGTTATATAAGTATATTTAACAAAATACAAACACATGTTTACTAAATCAGTCACTATTCTTCATCCATTGCGCCCATCATGGTTCCATGCCAAGAGAGCACTATGCTTGAATGCTTGGTAACTATCAGAAATGTTTTGATTATTAGGCGTTAGTGTTTTTGACTACATCTTATATATCTACGGGAGTGCAAGGTGATTTGGTGAGTGAGCCTTTTGGTCTCAGTCACATTCCATGCTACTACTTATGTATTAGTTGCCTTTTCGGCCTGCCTATGTTGTCCAATATTGGGATTGGGCATCCATTTTGTGGCGACTATTTATCTAGATGCAATCAAGGCACTTTTGGGTCTTAAAATATATGCAAGTCTGTTTGGGATTTGTTTATGCTTGATGTTACGGGGGATTATGATAACACTGCACATGTTCCTTCATCTATCTTTAGGTATCAACCCCCTAATTGTTTCTATTTACCATATGGGCTTATTTACTAATTGGATGTATTTAAATATTTTTGAACTAAGTTACGGTGGGTTCATATTACCGATTAATTTCGGATTTATGTGGTAACACCATTGTAGGCCCATTTTTGGGGTTTTTTTGTGAACGCATCCAATTGGTTTATAGCTTGTTGATTAGTGTCCTTTGGTTATGTCTTATTACTTAAGATAATTCATTATATTTATGATTTATGATGTTGAAGGGGTTCATTTGATTCATGTTAGTGCCAAAGAGGCATATTTTACTATTCTAGTAGGATTTATATGTCTTTTGTCATATTCTGATATTAGGCATACTATTCATATTATATAGATACAGTATGTGGTGAAATTATTACAACATTATTGACCATATACTTGTTATTGGGCTAGTGGATATACAATTTTGATGCAAGACTAAAACACAATAATGGTATTTATACAGCTGTTTTGGGCTCATTGAACTAATTGAACTATTAGAATATATCTATCTAATAACCCATCATATCTAATATTTGTATTAATATACAATTAGATGTTTGATTATACCTATTGTGACCTAAGGATGTTATTTTTTATGTAGCAATTCATCCAATATGTCTTTTGTATTTTAGATTCATGTTTCACGATTTATGCACATACCAAATTGTTAGTTGATGGAGACTATGGTCATTATACTGGCATTTATATAATGGTTTTTGGTTGATAGAACTACTAGATAGGACTTAAGATCTGATGATGTTCTAAACAAGTGGATTCAACATTATTACTATTTATTATTTATAATTACTATTACTCATCCCTTGCTTTGGCCATTTATGGTCATATATTTATGTCCCAAGGGGAGGATTGGCAATTTTGGATTTAACCTATTTTTGGTGCAATACTGTTTTTTGGATATAGTTGGACATTGCCTATTTGTTGCTTCCCCTGAGATACTGGTATTTATTTTTATATTTTTATACCTATTGGATTTATATTACTGCCATCATTTCTGGGTAGATTCTTTTTGGGGTTTGTTTCCTGTTCTGGCACCGCATCTTTTTCCATTTTTGTCCTGCTGGGTCAGTTCATTATGAATTTGGACAGTATTTTGCAGGGTATGTGTGCTGATAGGGAGGATATCCAAGTCTTTGGACTGGAATCTATCTCAAGCAACAATATCATGGACCAACAGACTGCCCCTTCAAGCAATGGATGTCAATCTGCCTTCTTTAATTTAGAAAAAGCCCTTAAAGGGCTAAGAGCAAATATTTGGCATTTACGTCTTTTTAAGGCCTATTCACATAAAAAACTAGTACCACGCGGACTTAGAATTAAGTTAAAGCCCATGGTCAGCAGATCTGAAGAGAGGTTGACCAATGAGTGGTTTGAGGCAGTTCAAGAAGGATCCATGAAGTTTGTACAAATATTGTCAGATTATTATGAAAGGGTAATAGATTCAAACATTGCTGAGATCAAAGATCTAAGCAGTATTTGTAAACAATTTGAATCTAATAGTAATTATGGCACGTTGGTAGCCAATTTATCTAAGGAACTGACTCAGTATGACAAACTGACGAAAGAAAGAAAAGTTAAAAAGTTTAATCGACGCCAATGATTATGCTAGGGGACCTTTTGAACTTCAGAAGTCAGTGAGATTTAAGGATATGTCTATGGGTAAAGGCGGTGCCAGAACAAGGAAATGACCTAGACCAATTCTTAAAAATAAGGAGCAGACTTATACCAGTACCTCGGGTGATGAGTCTTCCCCCACTGATAGTGAGGGCATTACTTCTGACCATTCACCTTTTAAAAAAAGAAGTAATATACCTACCCCTTTTGGGGTAAGAAGAAACGACACGGGGGGAGGAAACACCATAATAGGTCCAGATTTGGAGTCAATGGATGGAATAGTTCAAGCTTTTCTAAAATAGATGAAACTATTTTTCATAATGTCCTCAATTTGTCTAAGGTTCAGCTCACTCTGGAACAAGAAGAAATACTCAATAAAGGCTTAGGGTTTGTACCTGGTTTCTTTTGTGATCAATACCAAACAGTAAATGATGTTTTGGAATTTTGCCGCTGTTTGAATCTCAAGATATTCTTTTCCGATAAGGTGAATAATACAGCTCAAAGATCTACTGAGTTTAGGTTTTTAAAATCTACATTTCAACCTCCTGCCAATATGCATGTTACAGCTTTTCAACAGGCTGTACTTAGGGACTTACATTTTCCACCTTATGGCTTCAATATTCTTAAAGATAATATCCAGGAGACAGAAAGACAGGCGCTTGAGGAATTAAGAAATAACAATAACATCGCAATTGTCAAGGCAGATAAAGGTGGGGCGGTAGTGGTTTTGGATATGGACTATTATACACAGGAAGGGTTACGACAGTTATCTGACAATAAATGTTATATGAAAATGGACATTGATCCGACTACTACTTTTAAAAAAGAGATAGATAATTTCTTGAGTAGTGCAGTTGAGAATGGTATTTTGTCCAACACCATTGTCAAACATTTGACAGTTAAAGATCCAAATAAACAGATACTTTACTTACTTCCTAAAATACATAAATCTTTGACCTCCCCACCTGGCCGACCTATAGTGTCTGGTCATGGTTCTTTAACTGAACCACTCTCAGCCTTTTTGACAGAATATTTGAAACCACTGCTTGTCCATGTAAGAGCTAGAATCAAGGATACCACACAATTTTTACAAATCATAGCAGAGACTGAAATTGAACCCAATTGGCTACTTTGTACATTGGATGTAAAATCATTATACACCAGCATCCCTCATTGGGCGGGTCTCCAAGCACTGCAATATTGGCTTGAAAAATCTAACCTATATCCTCCGGGATTCAATACACTTTTGATTTGTATGTGTGAGCATGTCCTGAATAAAAACATATTCTTTTTTCAAGGCGAATGCTATTGGCAGTTACAAGGCACTGCAATGGGGGCATCTTTTTCCCCTATATATGCAGACCTGTTCATGGCCTACCTGGAGGAATATTTAATATATGATACATCTCATAACATCTACATTGTAGAAATGGATATCTGGCGTAGATATCTTGATGATTGTTGGATGGTGTGGCGGGCAGATACAGAATATCTTAAAGAATTTGTGGATTACCTGAATAGTAATATTTGGGGCATTGAATTCACAGTTAATAGCAATAGGTCTACTATTGAATTTTTGGATGTCAATGTATATAGGAAGCCTGACAACACACTAGGCACTAAAATATACAGGAAATATCCTGAATACAATACATTGCTACATGCCTCAAGCATGCATCCCGCCACACTGTCCGAACATCCCTAAATCTCAATTTTGCCGTATCAAAAGAATTAACTCCAGTCAGGATGATTATGAGCTAGCCAGTTCGGATCTTGCAAATAGATTCCTTGATAGAGGGTATTCTGATTTTGATATTAGATCTGCAAAATATTGGTCTGACAAACTAACTAGGGACCAGCTTTTGGAATACCAGGACCATCAGAAAAACCAAAAAG
The DNA here is from genome assembly GCF_019279795.1 of Protopterus annectens. NCBI lineage: Eukaryota > Metazoa > Chordata > Ceratodontiformes > Protopteridae > Protopterus > Protopterus annectens. The sequence continues at coordinate 321,563,334 of NC_056728.1, forward strand.
ATGATAAGGTCTTGAGACTGGTTACCACATATGGCAGAAATAATCAGATTATCAGAGGAGTTGTGGACAGAAATTGGAATATCCTGATGGCTAATGATATTCTCAGACAATATCTTGGGACACGTTGCCAATTTTCTTACAGAAGGGGCAAAACTTTAAGTTCCATTTTTTCACATTTTAAACATCATGGTAGTGGAGGGGCCCGGTACAAACAACTCACGATTACAGGCAAAGAATTGATTGGTACTTTCCCTTGTGGACATTGCATGTCATGCACTGACATTAATAAAACCAAATCTTTTAGCAGTGCCAATGCTAGCAAGGTTTATGACTTAAAATTTTTTGGGAACTGTTCAATGAGTTGGGTGATATATCTTGCAACTTGTCAATGTTCGGCATTTTATGTAGGAAAAACCTCCCGGCCACTTAAAATTAGAATTGGGGAACATAGGAGTAACATCAGAAACAAGAAAATTACCAATGCTCTTTACCAACACACAGTTAAACATCCTACGGCCAAATTCAAGTTTACTGTTATTGATCGGATTGTTGGTGATAGAAGTCACCAACAAGGTTGGGAAAATATTTTGACACAAAAAGAAAAATATTGGATTGTACATTTGGGTGCATTATTCCCCCCTGGTATTAACGACCACCTTTAGTTTATCTATACAGGCATTGGACCTTGTTGACCATAAATATACACTTTTGTCTTTTCACAGATATATACATATTTTTGCATATGCATACAAATATATTATTTAATGTTATATTCTATTTTTAATAATATAACATTTAGCTTTCTAACTAGGTATGCTATTATGATGTTTTTTTCATTATTTTTTTCATGATTTTCTCCCTTTTGAATGCATATATTCTTTTGGGTCTTAATAGACCACAATACTGTAATTTGGTGTGTAGGTCTTATTCAGACCATTATATTGCATTTTCATTGGATGATTTGTTTAACTGATACTATAAATGTTATCAGGTGCATTTGTTGGCTTTTTCATTTTTTTCTATGCTCCACTGAAGAAGGGGAAACCGAAACCGCTTTGGAGCTGGATATATTTTTATATCCTATGTGTTTTTTCTAATAAACCATTTTGGGACATTCTTTGCTGGCCGTTGTGTGTTTCAGTAGTTTGGTTGGCCGTGCATTGCTCCACGTGAGAGGTTTGGCGTGGTTGTAAATTAAAATCAAACCAAAGTAAATATTTACAGTATTCTTAATCATTTTACTATAAAATAAGTAACTGATACTGAAGATGTTTTCAATGTATATAGAAATCACTTTGAATGGAAAACTGAAAAGAAACAATAATTCCTTTTGAAGTAGAATTAGAAAATTATAAAAAAACAATATAGCAAAATGATTAGCAATAAATATCAATCTTTTCATTAAGGGCATAATTAAATATTAAAATACGATAAGGCACTTGGAAAAGATAGGACTTTGCCAGAAATTCACAAATTGTTTACATTAAAATTTATTTCTTTACTATTAAAAATATATAATGAAGTTTATAATAATAAGCTTACCAGTCTTTCTGGAGATATACAATGACAAATTCAATATTATAAAAGATGAAAATCAAGTTGATAGCACCTCACATAAACAAATATCCTTGAATTGCATATGTCAGTTCTCATAGACAGAATACAATTCTTCCCTTTATGATAGATAATGATCAAACAGGATTCCTTATGAATTTGACAGACACAATGTAATATTAAAACCAATGCAGTAACTGATTATGCAAATTAAATAAAACAGAATTAATGATTATCAGTTTAGATATTGAAAAAGCTTGTGATTCTATAAATTTGATTTTTTTAACTATTATAAGGATTTGATCCCACCAAATGTTATAAACTTAATTAAATTCTATAATACATCTTTGACCCACCCACATTTACTCTGGAACATATTTATCATAATCCATTGAAATGAAAAACAAGTGTTTTCTGCTTTCCCTTTATTTGCTTTAGCCATTGAATTTCTCGCTAATAGAATTGAACAGATACACAATATCAAAGGATTTTAGATTGGCAGAAATCTAGAAAATAAAATGTTATTATTTGTATTATTTGGCACCTATGTCTCTAATGGACACAGGTAACCTGTAAATGGTTCATGCCTCAGGCCCATGCTTACACTTATCAAGGGTATCAGAACTTGTCAGAGATTTGGGATTCATGGCTAGGCTTAAAAAGACCCTTGCAGTTGTTAGCCTAGTAAACACCCATGACGCTATGAACTTATGTAGATGACTGATTATTAATAATAGAAGATACTCAGATATATGTATTAGATCATAATGCCATGAACACATTTGATAAGTTTCCTGATCATAAATGTAATGAGTCTAAAACAAATACTTCATTAATAATTAATAATTAATAATTATTTCATTCTTTTAGAAAAGAGTTATAAACACAACAGTAACTGTACGAAGATAAACAATTTAGGGAACTATGTTGCTAAATAATCTACCTCAGACAATTAAAAGTCACTACAATTAATGATCAATAATACTGACCAACTGATTTCATTTTGGTCTAAGGCATTCTTTACTTTTGATGATAAATTACATTTAAGACAACTATATGCTTAAAATGCATACATTTCAGACAATATCACTGTTACTAACAAACAATCATATTAAACCTATATAAAAATAAATAATTAAATATTCATCCTACTCCTTGGACCAGTGGGGAATTCAGGTTTCCAGATATTGAACCATATTATATTTTCAGTAATCAAAGTTATAGTACAATGGATCAATCCTTCATGTAAAGCTAAAGGGAAAGCTACACATATGGTTATGTGCAAGACTAATGCATTCAAAATCTCATCAATATATTTACTAATACATTTTGCAAAGTTTTAATATTCCTTAACTATTCCAACAAGATAACAACATATTAAAATGATATTCTTAATTTATATTAGAAATATTAGTCAATTTTAATATTCACACAGTGGGGATTGTTGGCAAAACCAATAGTAATAAGATACTAAACTGGGAAAACTAACAGCTTTCATTATAGTTTAGTTTCTTAGAAAAAATGCTTCACTTCTGTCTATTGACTAATTTAAATGAAGCATAATATAGCTAAGCAAGAGTGGATATGGATTCAAGACATATTATATTTCTATAAAACAAAATACAGGTTATTTTTTTTATCTTATCCTAAAACTTTTCTAGTATTTTAAAATATTGCATTTAGTATAATGAGTAAAGTGACATCTAGATCCCACATATCTACCTTATACAAATTGCTAATAAAGTATAAATCAGTTATTAGATAATCTAACTGATGTGGATGGCGCAGTGGTGCAGCGGTAGCACTGTTGCCTCACAGCAAGAGGTTCTCCAGTTTGATTGTCAACTGGGGTTCCTTCTGTGTGGAGTCTGCATGCCCTCCCTGCATTCATGTGGGTTTCCTCTGGGTGCTCCGGTTTCCTCCCACATTACAAAGACATGCATCTGGAGTGTTTCTCCCCGGGCCTCCACTGAAATTGTCTTCGTTCCAAGTCAGACTTTCCCAGTTAACAAATGTTAAATAAACAACTAAATAAATAAATACATTTTAGTCTTCTTTACTAACTTACTTCTGTATAATACATCTTAAATCTCAACATTTCCAGCTAATTCTACTTTTGAAAAATCTTTATATGAAATGTACATACTGATCATTTCTAACCTCTTATAAAATATGACATTTTTTAAATAAGTATTTGTTAGAGATGCAATTTGAACATCACAGTGATTGGTAACATAAGATGTAACTTGTTAAATGAATTTTGGAAGGCATGTCATTCTTTTGCATAAACCTGGTGTACAGATAACTTTACAATAACTGCACTGTATTATTTAATGCTCCTACTCCCACACTTGTTCCTTTGGATCAGATTCCACTTCTCTTAAGTTTGTTAGCAAATACAAAAATATGATCAGATGGGACTGGAATAGTTTACTGCTCCAAATATTCTGAATGTATCCAGTATATTTAGGCAGTATAAAAAAAATCTAGCACCATACACATTTTATGTAATAATAATGATATTAAGAATAATAATAACTTAAACATTCTGGCCAAAAATCGCTATGATTTTAGATAAAAAGCTAAATATGCTACAACTGATAAATGTAAGATTTTAATCTGTAACAGATTTGGGGTGATACTTTATATCTCTTGCATGTTGTTATGGTTTCACTTTATTATATACTGATTATGTAGTTATAGAGTGCTTGCTTATATTATTACATCATTTTTTGTAATGATTTTTTTTCAATAGCAAGAGAAAAAAATCTTTAGGAAATATATTCTGGAACTAATATGATATCATTACCAAATGGTCTATTTGCATGTATATTTTATATTGTGTGAATTATATCTGGAACTGAATATAGCAAAGAAGGTTTAAAATGTCTCATTGCAAAATATAATAAAATATTTAAAGAAATAAAATCAGTGGCAACATCTATTTCAGAATTGATCAACTTGCTTGAAAATAAGAACAAAACTTATTTCATTAATGGTATGCCTCATCATAATATACTGTTATGTACAAAGTGCTGAGTGGGCAGTAAACTACTGAAACAAGACATGTAGGGAATTATGTGATCATACCTAGATATCTGATGGTACAGTGTCAGACTTGCACTAGATTCATTGCTAATAGATGTGTGATTTTAAAGTCTGAACTGCATATATACAGATTTTTATACTACATTTTCTCGCACAGTACTAACATAAAACATGAAATCAGCACTTATTTTGCTACATTTTTCTTACCTCTGCAGGTCTTCCTGTCTTCCTGCAGAATGTAGCCTCTGGGACAGGAGCACTGGTAACTGCCTTCTGTGTTTTTGCAAATAAAGTTGCATGGCTTTGGTGCTTGAGAGCACTCATCGGCATCTAATTAGAAAAGAAAAGTACAGTATGATCATTTAAAAATTCACTGCAGAAATAACAGTTTAAATATAACAGTATTGTTTTATTTTGCAAATAACTGTTCTTTGAAAATTGAAATTTAACTCTGTGTCACAATCAAGATAGGCTTCTTTGCTATATTTACTATTTTACCCCTTACGCAAGACATTGGGAGTTAAAAAATCCTAATGTGCCTCTAGTTTGCTAAGTACTTCAGCAAACACATAATATAATGAAACGGTTTACCTTTACATGGATGAAAATCACTTGTGCGATTGCTCGTACGAGCGAATCGTAAGCACGAAACTCAAAACCGCGACAGTTTCCAATGTTCAAAAATCAGAAAATTGAAAAGCAGATTCACTAATTTTCGAACACAAAAGTCGAATACATAGCGTAATGAAGTGTAATGCAGGGGGGCAAGCCCCCCTGCAGCCCCCATGAGAGGGGCTGCTCCTCCCCCTACTTTAATATACTAACTCTGAGATCACACTACAGTGAGGAAAGGGTCCGTTTTTCGATCCCCACTATAGTGCAATCTGCCCCAAAATGCTGAAACTGCAATGAGCGAATGTCACTGTGCATTCGCTCATTGCACATTCGAAGCATTTTGCGTTCGACGTTTCCAAACTTTGCAAACGTCCTTTCGAACATCCGCTGTTCGCCCGTGTGCAGAACACACATATGAAGGTAAACCTAATGAAACAGTTATTTGAACTGATCAGTCAGCAGCAGTTCTTAATCCTACGTCTTGAACCATGTGATGTCCATGATGTGAAGCCCTATTCTCCCATTCAGGAAGGAATGTATTCTGCTTATTTAGTTTAACGTACTTACTATGCCTTTTATAATACCCATTCCCTTTCAGTGGGACATGTCCTGTGAAATTCTGTTCATGTTCGAAAGAAAATATGAAATGGAATGCAGTGATATCACCAAAAACATCAAATAACCATTCTAGATGAGCAGTTCCACTGAAGTTTTCCTTAACAGTGTTTTCATTATCAGGATTCACAGCAAATTTGCAAAGATTTCTGAGCAGATTGGGAGGAGTTAAGGCAAATAAGTGAACAGGACACACAACATGATATAAACTTGTTGCCAGATTAAGTTGTTTACCATAAATGCAACCCAAACAACTTTAACAGAGAAGTATACACCTCTAACTCATGTGCAATTTTCTCCTAAGTTTCATTTCTTAAAAAAAATATATATCATTAGGGGTTCTAGTTCCCAAAAATTTTATTTATTTTATGTCCAGGTAAGAAAATATACTTCTTTAAAATGAAACTTTGGAGCAAAACCTACATCAGTGCAGATGTTTTGCTGTTTTTTTTTAATTTGTATCTCACATATTAAATTAATTTGATGACCACCTTCACTTTAGGATATGCATCTCTTCCCAATCATTAACAATATGCCAAAGGCAAAGAATCTAATTTTATGGTAGCCATCCTGAATCTCCACCTCCAAACCTTAAACTACTTCCATCCTGATACCTAATTTGCATGCCTAATGACTGTTTCACAGCCTAAATGCTTCCCATTATTTTGGCAGTTTCTAGCAGTGTGTTGCACTTCTTACATTTTTAAAGCATCTCTGTCCTGCTGTATGAGTGAACACAGAAGAAATAATATAGTTCCTCACTGGAAAGGATCAATGTTATGTTTTACAAAGTAAGTACCTTCCATTACTGTGTGATAGCTGATGCAGTCTGAAAATCACTGTTCCATATCAGTGAATGCACACACAAACAATATTCATGTTTGCACACTCATAAGATCAAACCTTGGATGTTTTTTTCAAAGTATTTACTTCCTGTGCTTTATCATTAAGCTTCAGGCACGATGTGATACCTAAACAACCAAAACTCACTACATTGGTGAGCAGAGAAGCAGTTGCATATGAAAGGTTTCTTCCCTAGAACAGATGGCTTAGGAGAGATTTGTAAATGTAAATGATCATAAAACTGTTTATCAGAATTATAGTTGCAGTTTGCCTCCATGCATCCTGTAAACAATCCTCCCTCATTCAATATGCCGACGATTCTACTCTCATCTCCGTCTCTGACAACATCTCTGACCTCCACACGCACACCCAAGACTCCTTCCTGTCTGTAGAAACATGGCTCACCAAAAATCAGCTCATCTTAAATTCAAAAAAACAAACTATTACTATTCCTTGTAAACCACCAAGGAAAAGAAACCAGTGAATAACAGCTCTACTTTCCTGAATAATATTTATTCCACAATACAAATTTCTCTAGTGTCTCGGCCACAGCCTTTACAGAGTAAAAATTCATCTGTTAAAACAAGCTCTTTTTATATCCATATATAACATGCAAATCATTCAATCAAACAATTAATCAATTAAAAGACATTCATCCATTAAAGCTAAAAAACTAAATGAAACCTTGCCAGTTGCACTCTTTGTTTAATCCACAAGGAAATAATGTGTTATATTTCATTATTAACACAGATTCTTTATGTCTCAACATATTTTTTTGTAATTCCGCATTACCATATTGCATTGGTATGTGTTCCAACAGTGTAACCTTCATGCATTTTATATCTCCTTGATGTTTATCCTTAAAATGTTTTGCTATGGGACTCATAATTTTATTATTCTTGACATCTCTTACATGCTCTTTTATTCTTTCTGCCAATGTTCTTTTAGTCTCACCTATATAGTATTTTCTACATGAACAATAAATAACATAAATTACTCCTCTGCTCAAACAAGAATATGTACCTCTAGTATCAAAACATTTTCCTTTTATCTTGTCTACTTTAGTAACAATATGCTGACAAATAGAACATTTTCCACAAGGTATAGTTCCCACCATATTAATATTAACCAATATATTATCCCTTGTTTTTTTATATATGCTATGCACTAAAAAATCTTGAAGGTTTCTTCCTTTTTTATAAGATACTATCAAATCCACATTTGTTAGTGACTTAATTTCTTCTTTTACTTGTCTCCAGTATTGTTTTACAGGTCCATTCATTATATGGGAAAAAATTGTATATCTAGTAACAAAAAATATTTTTTCTTTATCTTGTTTACCCTTCTTATATGTTATCTTTGTATGTCTATTATCAAATTTGATGTGTTTGTTTGTTCTATCATTACCATATATTTTATCAAAACTTTCTTGTACATCTTGTTGTTGATACCCCCTAGCAATAAATATAGAGGCTACTTTGTGTGCTTCTTCTTGTGCTTGTTTGCTATTGCTACTAAGCCTTTTTATCCTAAGTAGCTCCCCATAAGGAATAGCTGCCAAGGTGTGACTAGGATGACAGCTGTTACCAAACATTTTCCAATTTATTTGATTAAACTTTCTATGTATACTAGTCTGAATTTTCTGTTTTATTATCCCTCTTAATGTTATGTCTAAATAATTAACTTGACTTCCTTTTTAAATGTCATCAAACTTGATACCATAATTATTAATATTCAAATACTCTATAAATTCAGATGACAAACTTTCTCCACCTTCACAAACAAAAATCAAATCGTCAATAAATCGATAATATTTCACCACATATTTTCTAAAAAATTCATGTCTATAAATATACATATTTTCAACTAAACACATAAATAAATTTGCATAAACTGGGGCGAAAGCCGCCCCCATTGCTGTTCCAATCTTCTGCTTATATAAAATACCATTACATTCAAATATATTATGTGTTAAACAAAACTCTATCAATTCTAATATGTACTGTGTTTTAGGACTCTCACCTAAAAAATACAATATAGCTTCAAGACCAAATTTATGAGAAATGTTGGTGTATAAACTCACTACATCTACTGTTATAAAATACATTTCTCTGGTCCATACTATATCCTTTATTTTGTTTAAAAAATCAAAGGAATCCTTTATATATGAAGGTAACTTCAGTGCTGCTTGCAATACAATCTCATGCAGTAGGCAACTAAGGTTATATGTAAAAAAGCCATTTGCAGACACTATAGGGCGACCTGGTGGTCGTACCAAATTTTTATGAATCTTGGGGAGACAAAAAAACTTTGCCACCCTACTGTTCTTAATCAAAATTTTACGAGTTACATCACTATCTGTAAAATAGTGTAATCTTATACCTTTCCTTAACAGAATTTGAAAAGCATTTACTGCTTGTTTCAAATAAATCTCATCTATCCTACTGTAGATATCACTATTGTTTAAATGTTCCATACACATTGTTAAATAATCCCCAGAATTCATTACCACCAGTTTGCCCCCTTTGTCCGAAGGTTTAAAAACTATGTCTTCATTTCTACTCATACTTTGCAACTTTATCCATTGTTCTTTTGTTAAGTTATAGTTCTTATCTGTACTTTCAAAATCCCTAAGTTCTTTATCCATTATAATATTTAAAGCATTGTTAAACCTCTGTATGTTGACATTTTTACACGGAGGCATAAACGAGCTAATATTTTTCAATTTACTCGTGTCTAATAAACTGTATACATTAACTTCCTGCTCAGAATCACACGAAAAAAAACTTTCATTGCTATCCAAACCTGTTTCATCATTACATTCAGTTATAACATTGTAATCAGTATTAAAAAAATATTCTCTTAAATTCATTTTACGAACTAAATTACATATCTCAATTTTTATCTCATGCCTTCTAGGTATACATGTTGGTATGAATTTTAAACCTTTATCCAATACCAACTGTTCTATGGCATCAAATGTATAACTAGATAAATTAACGACATAATCCGGTACCATAGTACCTGTTACTGTATTTTTATGTCCATCTACCTTTTTTGTATCGTCCTTCGCCCGAGTCTCTTTGGCGTTCATATCCTTGCCAACCTCGCTTCCTGGTAGTAGTGTTCTGTCCATTCGAACCCCTGTAGGTTCTCCGAAATGATTCTGGGTTAGCAGCCCCTATTACTATTCCTTCCTTGACCTCTCTCTCACCATAAATCTTCCTTTGTCATTATATCCCTTGACAAGACCACCATCCAAGCCGAACCCCACACAAAGCTCCTAGGCACAATTATCAATGATGAGCTTGAATTCAATCTGCATATTCAGCAAAATATTTAAAAAAAAACCACCAACAACTAGGCCTACTATACAGAAATAAGAAATTTCTTAACTCAGGCACTAGACTCTCCTTAGCTCAATCTCATCTCCTTCCCTTCCCTTCTCTATGCAGCCCCTATTTTCACCTCCATTCACTCCACATATTTACCTAAACTCCAACAAACTTACCACAAAGTAGCCAGATTTGCTACTAACCCACCACACAAATCACACCACTGCCTAGCACTCAACTCACTGAAATGGCTAGAATTCCCCCCAACAACTCCACATGTCTCAATTTCAAATCATACACTCTGTTCTATATAAACCTACTTTCTGCCTCTCTCTCTCCACCCTGGTATCCTACTACATCCCAAACCGCACTCTCTGAACATTGAATTAACAACTCCTTGACATATATAAACCCTACAAATGCTGTGGAAAACTACTTTACAAATGCGGTGCAGCCCAAGCCTGGAATAAACTCCCCTCACATATAAGAACCACCCCCCACCCTAAGCACTTCAAAAAAGAGCTTAGACTACATTTGTTTAACATAAGGTCTTGCCCCTGTCAGGACCCTACCTAACCTTCTACATCTTGTTCACCCCCCCCCCCGCCACGAGCCAGTAAACTTCTTATAGCTAGGAGATTACATGACATAGATATTTGGGGTATGTGTCATTATTATTCACCTGCTTGCTAAAGAAAGTGGCTGGCATTACAATAATTACCTTATTATGCTTTTATTTTATTTTATTTCTCATATTTCTGTACATGTAATTAACTCTTAATTGTACCAATACTCCTTTGTACTGTGTTTGATTAACTGTTAACTATGTCAAATTTTTCTTTGTATCTAACATTTCTGGAGCTTTTTTCCTCGGGTCTCCACTGAAAATGGGCCCCTGGCTTAGTTGGACTAACCTGGTTAACAAATGTCAAATAAATAAATAAATAAAATATGCAGTGTACCAGTGTAAGAAATATGTCAATGTGAGCACTTGGGCACTTTTTAATTTCTGAGGTTGGCTGATTTGCACTTACACTTATGTATGATTTATTTCAGTTAGACCATTGTGAACTGCATCTGTTATGTTGGTATGAGTCAACTTACTATGTTATGCTGTCTTAAATACATTTATTTCAAAATTTTTATAAATGCATGTATATAATTTAGTATCTTATTGCCTATGTCATGACTTAGGTGGGTCCACAATCCTTCAGTCCATCTATCCAGTTAAAAATAAGTAACTAGAAAATATTAATAAGGGATATATAAGGGTGAAAGCAAGTAGACATGTGCTTTGTTTTAAATTTTAAAAAATGGAGACCCAAATTATCATAGGGGCCCAGTACAGTGTCAGTAGTATTAGATGTGAAGATAAATCAAGATTCTGTAAGAAGAGATTAAAAACAACAGGCAAATACCAAAATATCTAGAGCTTCCACAGTCAGGACAGTCTTTACACAACTATAGAACCTGATGCCACTTTTAAAAGATGAATGGAGGAAAATAAAACTAAGTTCACTACCTACTGAACTATAGCTAGGAGGACTGTTACAGAACTGTAGTTTGAAATCTTCAGGAAGCAATGCACTGTTTTAGTTTCTGTATGATCTGAGTTACAAAATCTATGTGGTTTCTTTCTTTCTTTCTTTCTTTCTTGCAGCAAGAAGCAAACTCCCATGGTTACCTAGAAGACTGAATTGCTTTTGCCTAAATGAGACTGAGAGCTTCTTATAGATTTTTTGACTCCTATCTGGAGAAAAGAAAGGGTCTATATTATATAATCTAATGCACTAAATTGCGAACACTATATAATCGACCCACAATCCCCAAAAACCCAAAATGTCGAACACACGGATCAGCGATTTTTTCCCAGGGAAGCAAATCGCTGATCCGTAAAAAAAAAAAAAAAAAAAAAAAATTCCAAACACAAAATAAAGTGGGGGGCATCACCCCCTACACGCCCTACTTAAATATACCAACTCTGAGATCGCACCACAGTGGAGGAAATGGCAAAGTCCCAAAAACGGCCCAGCGATTTTTTTCCCTAGGAAAAAAAATCGCTGTTCCATGCTTTCAGTATTTTGCCATTTCGCATAATGCCGTTCGGCAAAACAGCATTCGCAATTCAGTGCATTCACTAATATAATATGGACCCAAAAATAAAATGTAATTTTGAGTTAATGTTTGGACAGTTCTTCTAGGAACACCAAGATTCATTACCGACATTTTGCAGATATAGAAATTCTTTGATTATCCAGTCGTTCTACAACCTTTAATTTTTCAAGAAAGAAATTATCCTGGGGTTTTGATAATACTTTTTGAAGATAGACGTTACAAAAGACGAACTGTAATTTTATAATGTTAACCCAGTCATTATATTCACTTTAGCAAATTAAGTAGAACATTTGCATCAGAGGTGTAGTTAGCTGTTTTTGTACCCACTGCTAACTCTCGATTTGGTGCCCCTCCAAAAAGAAAAAAAATCTTCTTGTTGAACCCACTGAGCACTACAACACTTCAATTTTCTATTTTCTCTTCATAAAAGAGAAAAAAACAAACAAACAAAAAATCTTTTCTTCCTTTAACTGCAGCAGACTGATGCCACATGCAGAGAGCTACAATACTTCAGTTCAGACCACAAATGTAATACTGACATTTAGATGCCAGTATGCAGTAAAGATCAATTAGTGTCAGCCAACTGAACCCCCTAAGACTTTGCAACCTCTGCTTCCAACCTAGCTACACTACTGGTTAGATGAGTTGGACCTGCTAGAGCAATTCACATAATGGGTTTGTCATTTCTTAAGAAACTAGTCAAAAGATACAGATTACTCATATCAGTCAAAAGAACTGTGATACTGAATCCTGTTGGAGTGATTGTTTTTATGAAATCTGGTAGTGAAAGACTTACTATGATAAATTTGTGTATTGTTGATTTGCTCACCATAACACTAAATTTGAGATAAAAACAAACTGAGGAAATGGATCAGCCAAACAAGGAAAAAAACAAACCCACAAAACTTTGCTGCGGTACAGTAAATAAGTCGTCCAGGAATGACCATGCAAAAATTATTTTACTGTTCAGCACTTTCATTCCAAGTAACAAAACTTCATCAGAACAATGAACTTACTTCATGAATCAGTTTAAAAACATTGTTAATAAAATGACGACTAACTTTGACAAATCACAATTTATACAACAATAAAAAACTCGTCTAAAATTGCGATATCATCATCATCATCATCAGCCCCCTTTTTCCCATTTTCTACATGGGGTCGGGTATCTTGTTAACTGTCACCATCCCTTCTCAATTCAATGCCGCACTCCTGCCTTCTTTGATACTCATTCCTGATTGTCACAGATCTTCTCTCACACAATCCATCCACCTCTTTACTGGATGTCCTTGTTTTCTTTTACCTTCTTCCTCTTCATCCCAAATTTTCTTCACCAGATTGTCTTCTGCGTTTTTGAATGTGTCCAAACCACCGTAATCTGTTCTCTTTGATCTTTTCTGCAACTGGAGCTACTTTGGCTTCTGCTCTTGTGTCCTCATTTCTTCATTTGTCCCACAGTGTGCATCCTATCACCCTTCTCAGGCACTTGATTTCCATCACCTCTAGCTTCCTCATCTACTCTGCCTTTACTGGCCAGGTTTCTGCACCATACAGTAGTACTGGATGCACAGCAGTCTTGTACTCCTTACATTTCAGCTTCTTTGGCATTCTTCTGTCTTAGACAACACCTGAGACTCTATGCCAGTTGTCTGCAGCCCCTCTGGTTTTAGCTTTCACCTCTTCATTCAGATATCCCTTCTCTTCAACCACCCCTCCCAGATACCTGAAGCTATTAACCTGTTCCACTATTTTCCACTATGTTCCCTTCTATCTCAATTCTCAGCTTTTTCTAATTTCCACAGTTTGCTGCCATTACCACTGTTTTATCTGTGCTTAGTTTCATCCCATGTGCCTTCAGTTTTGCATTCCATTCCCCTATTCTTTGCTGAAGTTCTTTCTCAAAGTCTATCTGTAATGCCACATTGTCTGCATACAGCAACTTTGTTGATCTGTCCTCTCCAACTTGTTTGTTAATGTAGTCCATCACCAGTATGAATGTCAGTGGGCTCAGAGCTGAACTCTGATGCACTCCCACTCCCACTGGAAACCGCTGTATGAAACTGAACACTGTGCTTGAGTCATTGGGTCCTTGTACCACCACAGTACTGCCCAAATCAGCTTTCTTGGGACCTTGTCATATGCATTCTACAAATCTCGGAATGCCCACTTGGACTCTTTCCTCATTTCAAGCTTCTTCTCAGCCATCTGTCTCAGTGCAAACATCGGGTCAGTTGTGCTGCATTCTGATGTGAATCTGAACTGCTCATCTCCCAGCTTACATTTTACAACACTGTATATCCGTTTATCAATCAACCTCTCCAGAACCTTCATGCAATGTGACTGGAGCTTGATGCCTCTGTACTGACCACAGTTGGGTAGGTCCCCTTTGTTCCTGTAAACTGGCACAAGTATGCTTATGCTCCAGCCATCTAGGCTATCCCTTTCTCTACACACTGCTATGAGTACCTTCAGGATCCACTTCTCCCCTCTCTCACCCAGCATCTTTATCACATCTGCTGTGACCTCATCTGAGCCTGCTGCTTTGCCTGACTTCATGTTCCTTGGTGCTACTCTTACTTCTTCTAGGGTGGGCACCCCTTCTTTTCTTATCATTGGCTGTTTTTGGGTCAGTACAGCTTCTGTGAGGTTTTCTTCAGTCAGAAGCTTCTGGAAATACTCCTTCCATATGATTTTGATGTCCTGTTGACTGTTGAGCAGGTTGTTGCTGGCATCCCTTATGAAGGGTGTCTGACTGTCTTTTTTATCTTTCTGTCTTTGTCCTGCAACCTGATATAGTTTCTTTGTGCCACCTACTGAGTCACTTTCTAGAAAATGGAAGACTACCTGTGCCCTGTTCTTTGTTATTGCAAATCCTTTCCTAGCTCCTTTGTTAGCCAACCAGTATTCCTTCCTAGCCTGGTCCATCTTTTCTAGCTCCCACTTTTTCCTGCACTCCTTCTTTCTTTTGATGACTTCCTGGACTTCTGCATTTCACTATCTGCTTTCCTTATGTAATTTCTTTCCAGACCTGGCTCAGCCTCATATCAGTTCTATAGTCCTCACACATGCTGTTTTGAAGTTCAGCCATTCTTCTTCAGATCCACCTATTTCCCCCTTTTCTTGGGGTGCTGCAATCTTGAGTAATTCCTTGAACTGTTGAACTTCTCTACAGTCAACTTCCAGGTCTTCAGCCTGGTATCTGTTGACCTTAGTGCCTTCTCTGACCACTGCTTACAGCTGATTGCTGCAACCAGTGGTTTATGCTGTGGGCCAGTTGTTTCACTGGGGATGATTTTGCAATCATTGGTGCTACCCCAGTTTCCCTACTAGGAGAAAGTCTACCTGAGTTGCATGTTGGCCACTCTTGCATGTGGTCTTTTGACTCTCTCTCTTTCTGAATCATGTGTTGGCTATTATTAAGCCATTTGCCAGACAGAAGTCTAGAATAGCCTCTCCTTCTTTATTCCTGTTCTCCACACATTTGTACCTAGGTAGTCCTTATATCCTGTTCTGTCTGTCCGGATATGTGCATTCAGGTCACCCATTATCAACAGCAAATTCATGTTGTCCTGCTTTATCTAGTAGGTCCTGCAACTGCTGTCTGAATGGCCTCTTTCCTTCACTATCACAACCCTGCTGTGGGGCAAAAACTAAGTTTATGAGTACTGTATGAATAAACTGGGTTCCATCAATTAGCCAGTTTGTTTCTCTGATACAGTAATAAGGTTAATTATAAGCATATACGAGGGCTCAGGGGTCATAATTAAAGTGACCGGGGTTTCTTTCTGATAAATAGTGTTTGAACAGAAGAACCAAGCAGGGTGCCCTGTTTCCTCTTTGTTATTTGCATTATATTTAGAAACACTGGGAAAGTAAATAAGGGAATCGGAAATTCAAGGATATAATTGGTATGGTAATCAAGGAACGTTGGCTTTATTTGAAAACAGTATTATTCTGTACCTTATAAAACCAGAAAAGTACATCTCTATGTAATGAAACATTCTGAGACAGTTTCAAGTTTTTTAGGATATCAAATTAATGAAGACAAAACAAATGGTATAGCTATAAACTGTGTGCCACACATGAATTGGTTCAGCAATACCCATATTTACGGGGGCATTATAAAATGAAGTATTTATGAGTATGGGTTAAAAAGGATACTGTTATGGCAGCTAAGGGTATGAGGGGAGATACTAAAAAATACAAAAACTGAGAAACGGGATGCTTTTGCTTATGGATATAGATAGCAAAAGACAAGCAGTGTAAATGTTTAGTTCCTTTAGTTTTATATACAGGTCAGGCATATTTTTATCAACCAGAGGAGAAGTTGAGGACAGTGATTAAGAAATGGTTGAAGGATTTTATCTAGAATGGGAGGATGGCAAGGGTCAAGTGGGATAAGTTAATCCTTACAACAGAACAAGGTGGTGTAGGGTTACCTGATTTAAAGGGATGTTTTAGAGATACACAGTTAAGCTTATATACATAACACAATCAAAAATCTATAATTCAAAATGAAAAGGGATGATGATGAAGCGGCGGGGGGGGGGGGATTTAAGAAATTAGGAGAGAGAGTGGGATTTTTGATGCAGATCCTTAAGGAGAATAACAACCATACAGAATATTATATTCATAAAGTAGCAGAAAGTATTCTAAGAATTAAGCCAACATGAGAATGGAGAAAGGAAATTTTGCCATTAGGGATGACTGCAATTAGCGGCACAGAGAATTAGTAAAAGGGGGCTGAAGTTTAGTGGAGAAAACTCACAAAGGAACCATGGTATTGATATCAAATAACCAGAGAGGGAAAGGCAATAGAACTGGAAGAGGCAAAGAAAACATTTGCAATGCAGGATAGAGAGTGCCTTTACTGTCAGGATTGATATCAGAGTACAGACAAAGAGAAAGGGATGTGGGAATCCTAAATTAAAGACCTGTTCTGGTAAAGTTTTTATGTGAATCTAGAAGAGAAGCTGATGTTAAAAAAGAGATAATTGCTGGGGCATATAAAATACTGCACAGTAACTATTGGAATGAATCAGAGGAGATTATATAAGCAATTCACAAGGAAACAATGGAAGGATATATGTATGGCTCTCCAATATGCAACAACATGTAGAAGATTTAGGATTTTTGCTTGGAAATGTTTGCATGGGTATTTCTATACCCCAAGCAGACTCCAGAGAATTTTTCCTCAGGTAAATGGCAAATGTTGGAGGTATGATAGGTAAGAAAAAGGTAACTGGGAACATAATGTTTTGGGAGTGTAATGAATTGGCAGACTTTAGCAATTCCCTACAGACTACTCTGTTAGACATATTGGGCAAGCAAATGGGTATAGCTAAGGAAATCATTTTTGAATTGGAATGGAGGCTCTGAATTGCCTAGACATAGCAAGGCCTTGTTAAGTTTAATTCTGATGGCTGCCAAAAAAGGCAACTGATAGAAAAATGGAAATTAGTCAAAGCTAATTGAAGTAGTGAATCCTGTAACAGAGATAAAAGGACTTGAAGTGGGATCTTTGGAAAATAGAGGGAGCACATTTACATTGTGGTTTGGGGGCCAAATTCTTGCCTCCTACATAGGAGATCCAGGTTCAATTCCCAGCCAATACTGTGTCCTGTTTAGACTTATGCTATGGCATTTGAGTAAAGTACTCAGTTTTCTCGTCTATGTACTTAGGTAGGGGTTCTAATCTCACTGCAGTCAATGTAGAAAATTTTAATTTATGGGAACAATACACACAGAATAATGTTTTGGAGGAGCAGTGAGGTTTAAGGGAAAGCAGTAATTGAGCCACTTATGTCATGCTGGAATGATTATAATTGTATTGTGTGTG
>NC_056728.1:321586297-321601297 GCF_019279795.1 Protopterus annectens
GTGAAATGCACTGTTTTGGGCTACAACAGTCTATCTGGGACTTAGTCCAGATGAGTACGGCTGTCAGCTACTACTGCAGTACAGGGTTTGATTCCCTCAAATGTTATTTGCTTACTGTA
This sequence comes from Protopterus annectens, assembly GCF_019279795.1. Taxonomy (NCBI): domain Eukaryota; kingdom Metazoa; phylum Chordata; order Ceratodontiformes; family Protopteridae; genus Protopterus; species Protopterus annectens. The sequence continues at coordinate 321,586,417 of NC_056728.1, forward strand.
TGACTGACCAAGTCCCTTCACCAGACAGTGCTCCTAGGCTGCCGTGAAAAGGAATACTTACATCAAGTGGACTGTTACAAGCTATTATTAAATGAGTTGCACATTTGTCTTTGAATCCCTGCACCATTTGCATAGACACTAATTAGTACTTCATTTTGCTGTATGACTATGAGTCCCAGCATGCCTTGTAATTTAATGAATTGTCAGATGCATTTTCTATAAATGTGAGTTTTGTGGGAAGAGCTATTTACTGTTGCTCATGCTAAGTTTTTTTTCAGTGCAAGATTGTTTGTTTTGCTTAGCAAATGGCTGTTAGTGTTTTTGGGATTAAATTTGAAATAATATTCTTGTGCTGCACAGTGGTGCAGGGGTTAGCATTGGCTTACAGCAAGAGGTTCTCCAGTTCAATTCTTGGCTGGGATGCCTTCTGTGGAGTCTTCATGTCCTCCCTGTGCTCTCGTGGGTTTCCTCTGGGTGCTCCAGTTTCCTCCCACATTCACAAGAATGCTGCAGGTGGATAGGACATTCTAAATTGGTCCCAGGTATGTGTGTGTGTGTGTGTGTGTGTGTGTGTGTGTGTGTGTGTGTGTGTGTGTGTGTGTGTGTGTGTGCATGCCTTCTGAGGAAGGTTGAGCGCCAGGCTGGAGACTCGACACTGTAAAACTGTACTACCACCCATTCTGCAGAATGATGATCTGCTGTGACAACCCTTAATGGGAGCAGCCAAAAGACAACAAAGAAATCCAAATCTCTGTGATCATTGTAGAATACAAAAAAAAGAAAATGTAGTAAGCACACTGACAGATTTAAACAGTGTTTTATGGTAACTGAGGACAGACAAATAAGTAATGGGATATTGGTATGGCTGCTAGGGGGCCCAGTGCATTACCTTGCCTAGGACTCCATGTGACCATGATTCGGCTTTGATTCTATGGTCTGCCAGGCCAGGTCATGCCAGGATCCCAAATGTGAGAGCATACCAACAACTATAATTTTAAAAGTAAATAAGTGGAACAGATTTTAAACTTGTGATAGTATAAAAAACGCATTCATGACAAATGTTAAAATTTGTAATGTTCATATGTACTGCACACTGCAACTTGATTTCTGCTTTCAGCTCTTTGAAATATACATACATGCATTTGTCATCAGAAATAGCCATTAGCCTTTACTGCAGTACTTCTTATACTCAGTACACATTTTAACATTGGGATTACCTGTTCCATCAGTGGTGTAACCTTGTCCATGAGGACACAACCGTTTATACTGAGCAGTTCCTGGAAGTGGGCAGAGTTCACACTGGTTACCCCAACCACGCCCACCATCACAGCAGCATTCTGACTTGGTAACAAGATTTCGACTGCTGGAGGACATCTGGCACATGGTCTGTAAAACTTCTGTAAAGCAGAATCCCTGACGATTGTCTGTAGCATTGAAAAAGATAAATATTTCCTCTCAGAATTATTGAATTGTACACACAAATACACATATGCACACCCATGTGTCTGTGTATATAGCACACTGTAAACATTATATTGTTATTATATTTTATCTCTGTGGAGCTTTTCTCTCCGGGCCTCCACTGAAAGTGGGCACTCTTTGGCCCAGTGGACCTTCCCGTTCAACAAATGCAATAAAATAAAATAAAAATAAATAAAATGTATATACATACTTCAGACAAACTGCTTTCAACAGTGATTGAGAAGCTTTATATTTCTAAGTAGTTTAGTCAGCATCACTGTGATAGTAAATAGATATTGAAGGAAACAAACTGGTTTACAGACTCATTATTTTGGCCCTTTGTGGTATACTATCAGCTAAAAAAAAAACACATCCTTCCAGAAAGTACTATCCATATGGAATATAGATACAAGAGTTAAATTTTAAATGAAGTTTGTTTCCACTTCCTCTCTCTCTCTCTCTTGAATGTATGTACTAATGTTTCTTTGGAATGACTTGACTATGTAAGCACCGATGGGCCAAGATAGAGTTCATGTTAAGCCACAGTTTCGTTATACTCAGATTCTGTTAGTTGTATGATTATATGCAGTTGCTGGTAAAATGTATTATTTTATCCTTGTTTTTAGGGCATTTAGCTATTAAAAGAATTCAAAAACAAAATACAAATATTTGTTTATTACTCTGTGCATTCATTAATCATACATCCTGAGTTTTTAGGGTCTTCTTCCATGTCAAATTCAAGCCCCAGATGGCATTCATTGTTCATCTTATTATTCATTACAAAGAATGGGTGGCAGACCCTCCCAGTAGACTACCACACTGCAGGGTCAGTTTTTTTAATGATATATGCATTCCTCCCATACCACCCCCCATACTACCCGTCTTGCAGTGATATTAGTGTGGGAAGTACATGCATACTTCTGGATAGTTGTCATACATTCTGCTTCGCCATCTATTTCATTATACCAACTAGGGCATTTAGTAATGACTTTAGTGCTATATGTTTTTAAATTAAATGTTTAGCAACATACTACAATATAAATTAAAAAAAATCCTAGATAATCAAAGACCAATGAAAGTACTGTCAGTAACATTAAAACCACCCACAAATTAATACCTGTGTCGCAAGGTTTCAGAAAGAAACTTATTCAGCTCCCGTAAAAATTATTTGTAAAACAATTACTTAGTCCAAATGATTCTTTTTAGATTGACTTTAGTAATCACACCTGATAAATTAGGAGAGATCAGCATTTATAAGCAAATCCTTACAACTATATCCTAAACCTGAGGTACCTCATGAAACCCTTTCCTGAATTTAACAGTCTTATTTCATTTATTCTGTGGATTAATGTGCTTAAAGCTAAGTATAATTCAAACAGTAACATTTCATAAAAACAAATTGTGCCCTGGTGGACAGGGATGACTAAGGTTTTATTGGTGGTTTAGTGGCCAGTGAAGGTGGCTGGTGGGAGTAAGCAGATGAAACTGTCTGACCCATCCCAGAAGGGTAGGTGTTGATTTCATTTTGCCACAGGACCATCCTCTTGAGGAAGGCCAAGAAATTCACTTCATGCACAAAAAGGGCTTCAGAGCACAAGTCTGCCAAAAATGTACCACTCACGCTAAGCAGCCGTTTTTGTGAATGACAGCACCTTACTGGGAATCAAAAGTGAAGGTACTGCAGCGTTGCCAGGTAACAGACCTTACTGGGAATCAAAAGTGAAGGTACTGCAGCGTTGCCAGGTAACAGACCTTACTGGGAATCAAAAGTGAAGGTACTGCAGCGTTGCCAGGTAACAGACCTTACTGGGAATCAAAAGTGAAGGTACTGCAGCGTTGCCAGGTAACAGACCTTACTGGGAATCAAAAGTGAAGGTACTGCAGCGTTGCCAGGTAACAGACCTTACTGGGAATCAAAAGTGAAGGTACTGCAGCGTTGCCAGGTAACAGACCTTACTGGGAATCAAAAGTGAAGGTACTGCAGCGTTGCCAGGTAACAGATAAAGGTCAGGAGAAGCATTCAAAATTCAGTTTTTCTGTGAGTCGATGGAAACAACTCCCAATTTACTGTCATCTGCAAATTTAAATAACCATAGGCCAGGTGTTTTGGCCTGAAGGTCTGAGAAACAGTTGCCAAATAGGAGAGGTCCCAACACTAAGTTTTGTGATACACCACTAGTGAAATTTTTGGCTTTCAGAAATGATATCTATGACTCTAACCACATGGGTTTTGTCAGACAGCCAGTTAGCTATTCACACAAGTTTTGGAGGGAGAAGGCAGTACAAACAGTTGCAATAGCAGCATTAAGAGCATGTTGAACTCTATTTTGCAAAACTGTGTACAACTTTTTTGGTAGGCTGTACATGTGTGGAATCAAACATACACCTCCTGTAGGCAGCAGTCATGGAGTTTGTAAAGCTACTGGTGGATATAGTGAGGTTGGGAAACACCACTGGCAGTGCTATGATGCTGTACCAATGTCCTTGATCTCCTCAGTGGCCCTTGATGTGTGTTGGGGTGAGCCAGGAGTGGCTAAGGTGGGTCTGGAACACTCAGTGAATGAGGAGAGGAGCTTGAAGCAGTTGATGGTTAGCTGAAGGAAGAGAAGAAAAATAATATATCCCATAGTTTTATGTAGGAGGCTAGTTACCAGGGTCCATGGTTAGGCCACCCTTCTATAATGATATTACAATGGCTATTTTCCAGGCTTCAAGAATGTAACTAGTGCAGAGGCTTAGATTAAAGAAGTTAGGTTTGGATTCAAATAGACCATATTTGCTAATGATACACATGCAACGTAAATGTTATCTTGTCCCATAGGTGAGGTGTTCTTAGCTTTAAAGAGGGTTGACAAGACCTGTACCACAATAAAGTGTGTGTAGGGAGTGGATCTGAATATGGAATCTCTGCAATAGCTATACCTGTGGATGGAGTAAAATTTGCACTAACAAGAATATTAGCTATTTCTCATGGTGTTCCCATTTTTATAAATCTGCAAGCCATCCAATCCTACCTACTTGAACAATGGTGCAATAAAGTAAAAAATAAACATTTGTTGCCAATACTTCATGGAACACACACCACTGCATAGTTCTAAAACAATTTAGTGGACTGAACTGCAACACAGTCTAACCTTCTCTCAATTTGTCACTGTTCACAAAACTTAATGCGAAAATCAAATGAATGCCCCACCAATAGCAATAGGATCAAAGGATCATAGCAAGTTACTAGGCTACTGGCCCTGAGGCCCTTATAAGCCTAGAGAATAAATTAGCCCATGTTCCCAGAAGTCAGCACTCGATGCCCCTGTCCAGCAGGGACACAGGTGGAATCCCAGGAGTGTATTTTCTATTTCCCATCCAGTCATCCAGGTTGCTCTTAAAGAGGGAAAATAAAGTACTCTGCTTGACATGGAGAGGGACTCTATTCCACAGATGGGGGAGTCTCTGGAAGATAAATCTGTCCTGACAGCAAGTCCTATTGATGGCGCAGACCAAGTTGAGGTTTTGCATGTGGGTCGCGAGTGGGGTTTGGCTTGTGGATATGCAGAAATTTCATCAAGACGGGGTCAGAGATTGCTTTGTGTGGCAGACATAGATGACCTCTGAGGAGTCTCATACTTGTGATGGAGTAGAGGGACAGGGCCTTTAGCCTGTGTAGGGTAGATGTTTGAGGCCCTGGATTCTCCTGGTTAGGAACCTCTGTGGTCTCTCCAGCTGCTGCATGTGCTTCACAAGGTATATGCTGAAAGGGACATTATACTCGATGATGGGCCAGATAAAGGAGGAGTACAGGGAAGTTATGACTTCCTTCTTCCTGGAAGAAATACCCTTACTAATGAAGTGAGCCATGTAGAAAGCTCTCCATACAATGGAGTCAACATAGTGGTCAAAAGTTAGATTGCTGTCAACTTGGGTGCCCAGGTCCCTAACAACTGCTTGCATGTTTAAGACATTGTTATTAATGTGATAATTTGTGGAGATGGCACTCTCCCCCAAAGGGGATGATGATACATTTTTTGGCATTTAGTTTGAGGCTGTGTTTCTGGCACCAGTCATTTTTCTGGGGAGACCCTCTTGTAGTATGTCTACAACACTAGAGGAGTTGATGACAGCACCCAGCTTGCAGTCATCTGCAGACTTGGTCAGCCATAGACCTCTGGTTTTGGCTTGCACCTTAGAGACGTATGAACCCAAACAACAGGGGCCCTAAGACCAATCCCTGGGGAATGCCACTCATTATGGGTCTACTACTTGAGGTAGCTTCCCCTATTTTGACTGACTGAGTTCTATCAGAGAGACTGTTAGCTACCCATCTAGTCACATATGGATTTACACCAAGCTGGGATAGTTTATCTATTATGTTTGAGTGGGGAATAGTGTCGAAGGCCTTGGCCAAGTCAAGGTAGGTGGTGTGCACAATCTTTCCCTCGTCCATGGCTTTGGTGACTGACTCAAAGAAGTTTACTACATTTAACTGGCATGATCTTCCCTTGACAAAACCAAACTGTGTGTAATCAAGCATTTGGAGGTTGCTGATGTCCTTATTAATGTGGTCCATGATAATGTGTTCCATGGCCTTGCAAATCAGGCTAGTTAGGCTGATGGATCTATAATTGCCTGGATCAGTGGTTGCTCCACCTTTGTGCAGGGGGTAATGATGGCTGTCCTCCACTTGGCTGGGATCAAAGCAGTACTCAGGCTTAGGTTGAATAGGGTGCCTAATGGTGCTGCGAGTTCCTGCCTGAACTGATGCAGGATGCAGCCTGGGATGTTATCTGGTCCCATGGAAGCTGTGTTTTTAGCCTTTGAGAGGGCAGTAATGACTTTTTTTCCCTAGAGATAAGGGTGGAGGCAGGTGCTGGGGATATCCTGGATTACTGATGGGGGACAGAGGGGTGAAGTTTTCACTCAATCTTGTCTGCCAGGAGGTTGGCTATATCCATGGCATTTGTGTACGTGGGGTTCCTGACCATCAGTTCTGAGCAGATTTAAGTGTTTCCCATTAGACTGCGGAAGTATGTGAAGAAGGCCTTATGATTGTCTTTAGTAGATGTGGCCAATTTGGACTCAACTTTGGAGGACTTCACTAATACCCTTATTTGCCTGTTTAGGCCAAGGAGAGATTGCTTCCAGTATGGCATCTGTTCCTTCTTGGTCCTGGAAAGCAGTTTTTTTTTCCTTTTGTTGCAGAGTTTATTTATAGCTGTTGTCCACCAGACAGGTTTACTCTTCCTTGAGAAGGAGGATTTTTTCCTGTCAGGTATTGCTGACTCCATGCGTTTATATAAGTGGTTGTATAGTCCTTTGGTGTAGGTTTGGACATTAGTGCCAATTCCTACTGTTGGGGAGGGGGTTGTGAAGATGTTTAGACCTTCTTTCAGGAGGTTGTAATAAGCTTTGGAGAAGATTTTTGTTTAACCCTAGCTGGTTGGGGTCAGGAAAGATGGCAACTTCGAAGGAGATCGCTTTGCGGTCTAATCTTACTAGGGATGATGACACTGCAGGGATGCTGCAATGGTTTCCTATGTTGGCTAGTACCAAGTCCAAAATGTTGTCACCTCTTGTGGGGTGTCAGCCAGCTGGTCCAAGGCACTGGAATTGATGAAGACAAGGAATCTTTGAGCATTTGTTTTCTGGCTCAAGTAGTTTATCCAGTTAATGGTAGGGTAGTTAAAACTGCCCAGGATCAGGGTGTAGGGTTGAATCTTAACAGATTCGAGGTGGTCCAGATAGGCAGCATGGGCATCCTGAGTCAACATTGGGGCCTGTAACTAGCTATGATTTGAATAGGGGTCTTGTCAACCAGTAACTGCATCTGGAGTATCTCCTGTGAGTCATACTGTTTGACCAGCCTGGAGGTGTGTGTGTGTCTTTAATATACATTGAAACTCCACCTGCTTTGGCTTTGCTGCCCACAGTTTGGGGTCTGAATGTATGATAGGATGAGTAACCAGGTAAGGCTGGTGTGCTCTCTGCAGCTTTGAACCAGGTTTTTGTGACTGCACAAATGTCAGCATCTTTCAGTGTTAAGAATGCTTGCAATGAGTGCAGTTTCATGTTGAGACTCCTAGCATTCAGCAGCATGACCTTTAAATTGCATTTTGCTCATGTTCATAGGTTCATAGGTTGGTATTAGGCTATTGGCCCTAGGGCCTACACAAGCCTAGCCATAACAATTCCCTGGCTATTTCTTCCCAGAATATTTACTTCCCTGGACCCCTGTCTAGCAGGGTGACTGACGTGATCCACGGGGTGAATTTCCTATCTCCCATCCAATTGTCAAAGTTCCTTTTGAAGAGGGCCAAAGAGGCACTCTGCTTGACATGTAAGGGCAGTCTATTCCAGCATCTGGGGAATCTTTGGGTCAGGAACCTATCCCTCCAGCATGTTTTGTTCATTGTGATGACAAGGTTTAGGTCCCTGGAGCATTTGGCTCTGAGGGATTGAGATTTCTTTAAGTGTAGCATGTCCAGCTGCTCTGGGTTTGATATGGCATTGTATGGTAAGCAGAGATCACCTCTGAGTAGACGATATGTGACAAGAGTATAGCTGGAATTTTTTTAGACAGTCAGCATAGGGCATCTGCTTTAGGCCTGTGATAGTTGTTACTATCTATAATGTAACTATATGTTGATAGTGACTACCTGTTGATAGTTTTGACCTCAAGACATTGCCTAAAAAGGCACTATGGAGGAGGCAAGAGCTTTTGCCAGGAGCATGAAGCCCAAAGGAGACAGACACAGGCCATCTCTGGCAAAGCATCGTGGTCTGCCAATCATGTCTTCCTAGGCTGACAGGTAATGGATCCCCTTAGAATGACACCAGAAACTATGCCAATTATTAAAGTCAATAATTTTTTTGTAAGTACTGAGGCATCATTCTGGGTGATGGTAGAATGCTGCTTAAAGCTTGTGACATACCTGCCTGGGACACATAATCAGTGAGCTCAGTCATGAATCTTTTCATATAGTCCAGAGAGGTACATCTCCAGTCATTCATGCCAACATGTACTATGAAAGAGTCATAGCAGTACTTGTTGAGGGACTTGAGTGCATGGGTGATATGATGGATTCTGGCACCTGACAAACAACTTACCATGACTTTCTCCTTATCCAGCCTGGTGAGGGGCACATCTGTGTATCTCACAATGGAGCCGGATTCTGGCACCTGACAAACAACTTACCGTGACTTTCTCCTTATCCAGCCTGGTGAGGGGCACATCTGTGTATCTCACAATGGAGCCGGATTCTGGCACCTGACAAACAACTTACCGTGACTTTCTCCTTATCCAGCCTGGTGAGGGGCACATCTGTGTATCTCACAATGCAGTCTCCTATGATTAATATATTGGGTTTATGGTTAAGCATTGATGGATATGAGACATAGGCACATGGACTATGTGTGGTGTGTGGTGTGGTAGACTGTGGAGTCTGTTTGTGTTTTTGTCTCAGAGATCTCTTTTGTTTAGGTATGTTTTTGTAAAGAACCTCCGCATATGTGGGTGTGTGTTGTGTTGATGTGTGTGATGTTTGAGGTGTGGTGTTTGTGCAGACAACCTTCTCACTGCCAGGTATACTAGCTGGTGAGGGGAGAGAGTATAGACTCCAGGTTTTTAATGTAATTGCATCTCTCACAAATTGTGCTCCTAGAGGTGGCAGTAAGAGAGGGTTGTCCATGCCCATATCAACCAGATTGGTAGGAGAAACTGTAGGAAACTGTCTGTCCATATTTGACAGAAATGGTGAGGGGGATGAGCTAAGGAGGATGAAGATGGAAAGATTTGAGATGGGTACTAGTAGCTTGTGTTTGTACAGAGGCTGTAAAGAAGCTTCACTCCCTCAGGATCAAGTGACTGATAATAAGGGAAAAATTAGCACTACCAACAGTTCAAAAAATAGATGCAAGAAAACCAGATAGAGTGGTCCATGAAAAGAAGACAAAAGTAGCATTCATGTTTGAAAGTGCTACACCCAGTGATTACCATGTCTTACTCACAGAGAGACACAAAGTCATAAAATACCAGGATTTGCAGATAGAAATGAGGGCAGTTGGAAGAAGGACACCCAGACTGTTCCAATAGTAGCAGAAACAAACCTCTTGGGAAACCCATCCTATAAAGTTTGATATAAGTAGCCCTATCTCAGCCTACTGAATGCTTTCTCTGCATCTGGACTAACCACCAACATGGGCTCCTAATTCCTGGTGGCTTCCTGTATGACCATTAGTTTTTTTATGTAGTCAAATGCTTCTTTTTCCCTCAGAATTCCACACACAGGATGTTATGTATTAGGTCCAAAAGAACTTTAGCTAGTCTGTTGGCTAAAATAGCTATAAAAATGTTCTAGTTATGATTTAGGGCTGATATGAGCCTATATGATCTCAAGGAGTCTGGGTCTTTCCCTTGTTTTAATATGATAGATGTTACTGCCTCTCCATGATGTGGGGATTACTTGTGTTAGAATAACAGTGTTTAATACCCCCAACAGTCTTTTTGGCATTTACCATTCGCCATGTGTTGAATTTGCCTTTCAAGTTCCTCTGAGTAAATTGGTCATCAGGTTACTTTTCTGTTCCTCTATTAGATTGGGTAGATCTACGTCATCAACAAATTCTCAGATTTCCTTTCGCAGGTCTGTTCTGATCAGGTCGGTCTCATAAAGTCCAGAAATCAAGTCTGCAAACACTAGTACGTTCTCAGTGTCCTCCTCCCTAATCCTGTTCTCTCATCCTTACTGAATAAATTAATCTTTCCTCCTTAACTTCCCTTTTCTATGCTCTGGGAGAATTTCTCAAAAAATAGTTTTTCATAAGTTTAAGCCTGAACTATTGTGCTCTTTCTAATAGCATGTATGCTTTCATTGCTGATTTTTATATTTTTATATATATACTTTTCTAGCCCTATCACCCCCTCCTTACCCCCCCCCCCCCACCCCTGGTTCGCCTATCATGTAATTTCCCTGAGCTATATCTGCCACTCATTTAAGGCTTCCCTTTACCACTTCTGTTCCTTGAATATTCTTTTAAATCATTTCTCTATTTTTCCTTATGTATCTCCCATTCCCCTATTACTCTTTTGTCTACTAGGTTTACTTCTGTTCCTTCCCTTTCTAATTTCCCCTTCTATCAGAAGTTGAAGGACCCATTCTGACTGCAATCTCCAATGCCTCATGGGTCTTATGTTTCTCCTCAATTCTGTTTTTATCCAAGAATCACAGCAAAATCCTGGCCCATCCCCACCAAATACCAATCTACAGAATCCATCATTTAATAATGCTACCTTTTCTTTAATAACTCAGAACTCCCTCAGTATAGCACATCTTAATATTCGTAGCATTAACAACAAAATTAGTCAATTGCATGCTCTCCTTCAGGTTTATCCATTTGATATCCTTTGCATTACAGATACTTGGCTAAAACCTTCTACTCATGACCTAGAAATAACCCTTCCTGGATATAATATCCTAAGATGTGACCGTACATCAAAAAAAGGTGGCGGTGTAGCTATCTTGTTCAAATCTGATCTTCTGGTTTCACTCTATGATGTATCACTACCCTCAAATACCAATGCTGAGACCCTTGCTGTCAAACTCCAAATGAATAGCTCTAAAGCAATCTATATAATCTGCTCTTACATCCCTCCAGGAAACAATATTAGCATCCTAGAAAACATTCTCAATAGCCTTTCTACCCATTTACCACAGCAAACAATTGTATTAGGCGATTTTAATATAGACTGGACCTTATGTAATTCCCCCACCCCTAACACCCATATTAATCTATTTGGTTTCAATCAAATAATAAACTTCCCCACTAGGATCCACAAACCAAGTAACAAAGAAACTACTCTTGACTGGATCCTTATAAACAGTCACCCACATACCTATAAGGTAGGATCTCTCCCTGACGACATAAGTGATCACATTTTAACCTTTATCACTAAACAAAAGAAATATAGCCCAAAAAAGAACAATTTTGTCACCTATCATTCTAAAAAACACTTCCAAGCTGAGAACTTTATTAATGAACTAAAAGCATGTAACTGGTCATCTCTAAAACTACTTAATCTAGATGAAGCAATCTCTTACTTTAATTCTACTTTCCTTCAAATTCTAAATAATCATGCTCCTTTCCGCTCCTCCAGAATCAGGACAAAAATAGCCCCCTGGCTCACAAAACAAACCAAAGAAAAAATGTTTCTACGAAACAAAATATGGGCAAGATGGAGAACCTCTAAAAGCTCTGTGGATCATCTATACTTTAAACAACTAAGAAATGCTGTCAAAAAGGATATAATCTCAGATAAAAAAAAGCTACTACTCCCACCTGCAACATTCACACTCTAATAATCCTAAAAAATTCTGGTCTGGCATTAATAAACTTCTCAAACCGGGACATGCCACAACTCCTTCCCCCTGCTCTATTCCCAGTAGTAATCCTCTGCAAATAGCTAATGCCTTTAACAATTACTTCATTGAAGCTATTCAAACTTTAACTCAAACTCTAGTTCCCATGACCCCCACTCCTACACAACACACTAACAGTCCCTTTCCCTCCCTTCAATTGCAACCTGTACCAACCTCCTTTATCTGCAAACTCCTTCAAAAACTCAAACCCTACACTCCCTCGGCTGATTGCCTCCCAGCAGAATACCTTCAAATTGCAGCCAAAGCCATAGCATACCCTGTTTCTATCCTGATAAACAGATCCATCTCTGAAGCCTACATCCCCTCTATTTGGAAATTCTCACATATAATCCCTCTGCACAAAGGTGGTAAATCTACTGAGATCTCCAACTACCGTCCTATTGCTCTACTCTCCCCACTAGCCAAAATTATGGAAAAATGTATTCACCATCAGCTACTCCAGCACCTTCTCCAAAACAACTTGCTTGCTAACTGCCAACATGGATTTAAGCCCTTTCATAGCAATACTTCTGCCCTTTTAACTTTTACTGATTGCATAAATAGGAATCGTAACAATAACTGTCTCTCAGCTGCTCTATTTATTGACCTTTCCAAAGCCTTTGATATGGTCAATCACAACCTACTTATTAATGTGCTAAAAGCCCAATCTCTTGACCCACATGCAATCCTTTGGTTCAAATCTTATCTGGAAAATAGACAACAAGCAGTGGGACAATAATCTATCCACACACCTCCTAGTGAGCAATGGAGTTCCTCAAGGTTCTATCCTAGGCCCTCTTCTTTTCTCCATCTTTATTAATGATCTCCATACTGTTTTTCCACATTCCACCTGTATACAATACGCTGATGATTCTACTCTTATCTGTACTGCCAAGTCTTCTTCCTCTCTCCACACCCTTACACAAAATGTATTTAACACAGATGAAAAATGGTTCACCCAATGCTGCCTTCTTCTTAATCCCAAGAAAACTAAGCTACTACTCTTTACTCCCACCATAAAATCTCCTCAGTTCCACTTCACTATTACTTCTGACAATGGAGCCTGCATTTCCCCTGATTCTACTGCTCAACTACTTGGTATAACTATTGACCATAACCTCAGCTTCGATGCCCATGTTAATAATATTATAAAAACTGTTAATAAAAAATTAGGCTCCCTGTATAGAATAAAACCCTTCCTTACACCACTAGCTAAGAAATCCATTGTCCAGACTCATCTTACTTCCACCCTATTATATGCACCTGCCATTTACACCAATCTATCAAAGCATAATCTCACCAAACTTGAAACTAGCTACAATAACATAACCAGATTTGCCACTGGCTCTTCTTACAGAAGCCGTCACTGCCTCAGCCTTAAACAACTCAAATGGTTAGAACTACAAAATCAACTACAATACAATCAACTTGTGATTGCACAAAAAATCCTGCACCATCCTACTAATACTCCCATCCTCACTAATCTGATCTCCCCTTATAAAAATCTTTCAACACTATGCTCAGCTAATAAGCTACTTATTGCCAGCAACCCTTCTAATAACAAAGCAGGCGATTCCCTCTTCTCCAATGTTGTGGGTAGAATCTGGAACAAACTTCCTAATACACTCACCTCACTCTCATCCTCTCTAATCTTTAAAAAACACCTTAGAGACCACCTTAAAATACATTGGCTTTGCCCCTGCTCAAAGCCTGATTGAATCTACTTTTCTTCTCTCCCCTCCCGTTTCTTTTCTCCTGCTTCCTTAACAATTACCCCCCATATCTTATGAACAACACTACTAAATAGTTTTGCTAATGTTCTAATGCTTTAGATTTTGATTGACTTCACATGAACCCTACTAAAGCATTAAGACGTGTTTATTTCTTACTTCTACTCTAATGAAACCTTACATTGTTCACAATTTATTAATTTTTTCTTATCATGTCTTATTATGTAACGTGAAACTAGTCATTTTTAGAATATTTTGAATGTATTAATTCATTCATGTTGGAGCTTTTCTCCTCGGGCCTCTACTGAAAAGGGATATGTATCCAGCTAGACTAGCCCGGTCAACAAATGTAAATAAATAAAATAAATAAATAAAATGCTCCAAATGTAATATGGGTTGTATTCCCCACTTGGGAATTAAATAACCACCCTCACTTGTGATGTATATTCTATCTATTCTTGATGAACATCTCACTGTTTTAAAACATGTATATGGGATATCCCTCTTTTCTTCTCTAATGCAGATGTTTTTCATACCTACAACATTCATAAAGGTGTCTAAATACTTGCCTGTTCTAGGGATCCTCAAACCACATGACTCTCCCTGTACATTTTCAACATGAGTAATTGTATAAAAGTCATCCACCCTTAAAAATATCCATTCATGGAAGTGGGTAATTTCTATGAGAATGTCTTTTAATTCTTCTAATTGGGCTCTGGTGCTTTGTATCGCATGCTATCAGGTACATTCTATTCATCAGCCAAACATTACGTGCTACATACCTTTTAAATATTTTACTATGTCTATATTTTTGCTCTTAAAAATGTGATTTAATAATTTTGCTACCCCCTTTTCCCTGCCTCTTTCATTTCTGAGGCCACTATGGTAGTATACTCAAACATATTCAATTTGTTGTGCTCATTATCTGACAGGTGGGTTTCTTGTAGGCATACTGTTGAGGGACTCTTTTTCTAATAGGCCTCATGACTCATTTCAAGGAAATCTTCAAGCCATTATTGGTTCAGCAAATTATTTTTATCATTACTATTATGGGAAACTTACTACATATATTTTAATGACCTCTATCATATCAATCTATCCTCCTACCTTAGTGAAATAGCTTATGATGGGAAGTCCCTGTTTCCCCTCCATTATTTTTTTTTCCTACATGATCATGTGTATCTCCTGACATCTTCTGATAAGCCTGCGTCAATGTCTGAAGATCCCAAAACAACCAGTTTACTAACCTAAACCTAAAGCTAAACCTATTTACAATTTTTTAAG